>NW_008751810.1:442556-515671 GCF_000715545.1 Opisthorchis viverrini
ATTCGCTGTGGTTGTTATTCGTTTATCTCACCGACTCACGGGATAATCGCAGGTCCGTCAAATGAGAAGTGAATGATACGACGGTCACATGGCTTGTAATCCAATAAAATGGTTGAACTGTAATAAAATGCTGAATCCAGACAGTCTTTTGCGTCACCGCCTTCCACCTTAGTTAGCCGCAACTTAAGCTAGTATAAGTGAATGGTGACCGGTAACTTCGAACTCAGTTGTGCTTCAACCAGCGCCAATTGGACACACTTGTGGAGAAGATAGATGTCCCGGCAGAAGCCTAAACTGACAAACTGTATCAGTTAATATTGAACAGCAGGAGCTGAAGGATAATCAACTTAGTATAACATATCTCAGATCAAGATACAGGGTACGGTGACTTACAATATTTGGCACGTGCTGGTATATGGTGAAAGTTTGCTGGTGTTTATACGGCTTTTCTGTTTGCAACCTGAAGTGCAATTGTTGTTGTAGCGTACAACGGAATTCAAAGCCATTCATTGCTTATACTTGAAACCTCCCTGTGGTTTCGAAGAAAAGGTTGTGGCATTTGAAACCAAACTTTAGTTGACACCTCGTTTGTAGATAGAAAAGTAAAAAGCTGCTCTTGTGTTTCAGGTGCATCATACAACGCCTTGCAAATTATTAGACGCAAAAGGCAGCATAACTCCAGTTTTGTTCCCTGTGTCAGCCCATTTCTATTATCTCTGTGTAAATTCATATTTTGTGTACAAAATCATAGAAAGACACATAAGAAACGAGTAGTAAGGGTTTGACGGGAAACAAAGAACCTATATCGAATCTTATTTTTACTTGGCACAAACGATTTTTCTAAACGCTGGAACTGCCAATTTAGAGAGAATGGACAACTGTCTTATTGAATACTCACTAGATATTTCATTGAAGTACGATCTAGATATTAGCATTAGCTGATATGCCACTATCTTAGTCGATCTAACTTTTTGTTCCACAAAGGTCTCAGTAACATTCCACAAGATAAACTACGTGGTGTAGTGAGAAAATATAAAATTGAATGCCGCTCAGAATCAGCAGTGAAGTGTGGTAGAACATTTGAGGGCTTATCAGCAATTCGTGTTTGGTAGACATAACGCAAAAAAGTAAATGCTATCAAGGAGGAGCATGGCGGAATACCTACGGCAATCTAAGAAGGATCGGAACTGAATTTTGGATAGTAAGCCATTTCTAATCGCTGTTCGGTTCGCTAGCATTTTCGTGAGTTTCATTCACTACAAAAACGTCTCATTCAATGAGCACGTCTTTTTCCGAGGTCCACTGATGGCATCAGTTTAGGCCAAAACAAACAGTTTGTCTCATGCGTTTGATGCTTCGTAGTCAACTGGTTTGAATAAAATGTCTGGGGCGGATGCTTATCTGATAAACACTAAACGCGGTAGAATTATTGTGAAATCCTGCTTTGTTTTCGTCAGTTTTCGTGCAATTCTGTTGAAAGGCTATCATGTTATGGCACTGAAGCTAAGGAGACCTCTGCGTTGCACATACTTTCAAGACCGACTTAGGCATTTTGGTTCTCACAGAATCTACATGTGGCTAGAGATTTCGCTCCTCTATGGAAACTGGGAGAAACTTCTTTACCATTTTAATGATGATGAACTAAACCAACAGTGTAATTCGTAAATTCGTTTATACCTGGATGGATGGACCACCTCGAGAGTGTGACTAAAATTGATTCTGTTTCCAAATGTATATCTTCTAAAAGAAAGATGCTTTGAAAAAACAAGTTTAGGGCAACGAATTGACAAACTTTTTAAAGGGTTCACTCCTCCAAGGAGAAGACATCAAGCACAAAACATCTATGTGAAAAGTTACTGAGCTACAAGATTCGCCTGCAGCTTATCCTATCTAATTTTTGGGTTTATCTAAATTCCATGACTACTACAAAGCATATTACTGCAACGGACCGTTACAAATGGAGTAGTACAAATGGGAAAAAGTATTTCTGACCTTTTGTCAACAAAATCTATTGCAAGAGTAATAAGCTGAAGTGGTTGTTATTTTTCAATCAGCTAAGATTATCAACTATGAAAACCGCTAATTCGGATTTATGGTATAATTTAAAATGCAATAATGGTACATCAGCTTGCAAAACCCATCTCAGCGACCTTTCTATATATTTTTAGGAGAGGTTTATTCGATGTGATGTAGTGACCCCCTCCATAATTGGTTTCTGCCATTTTCAACACTTAGAGCTAGACTAACGCACCTTCAAGACTTCTGCACCTAAAGTTGAATAGTGATGTTCATTACAACACGGGAACATTCGAGACCTAGCACCCATATTTTGCATATGTTCAGTAACAGAATTCTAGGAGCAGGGCAGTGGCAACGCATTGACTAAGTGAAATACTACTCTTGTTAACTTGACGCTCCAAAATCTATGTTATTCAAATCAGTGATTATCCGATAGATTTGTGGTAGGTAAGCTAACGTTAGAATAACTTTGCAAAAAGAATAGTCTTCCTTTATCTTCCATGCCCAGTTACGATTGGAGCGTATAGGCCGCTGTGGTTCAAACATGTGAGTTTAGAGTTATCAGCTTGTGTATGGTGTAATCTGAAGCAATTTGAAATTATTTTCAGGGGTGTCCAGCTTTGAAAAGCTGACTAAATTTTCTACAATTCCCTATCCCTCACCCAAATGACGACACTAAAATAAGCTTAATCAAGCTACCAAGAGATTTTCAATGCGTTGGTGATGAGCACAACCAGATCCTGTGAAATCGAACGAAAAACGGAGAAGTCTGAGCATTTATGAAGCGCTCTGTGGAAAGTATCCAAAATATCTTCAAAAAAGCATCATGAAGGTGTACATTTTTGGAGAAAATCTTGCGATAACGACCAATTTAAAACAACTACTCTTAGCCAGTGTATTGACAACAATTTTCTAATTAGATAGACGATATAGATCAATATACATGTGAAAATATTCCCGCTAGCGGTTCAAGATTGTCTTCGCCCTGTTTGTACTAGCGATTTCTTGTGCCCCCACAAATTCGTATTTTGAGCATAAAGAACGTTTATCTAGTCGGGACATCACAAGTTAATGTTGGCTAAGAATCTGGTGAATCGCTGTTTCAGGTCACCTTGTAACCCAAAATCCAGTCCTTGTTTAAAATACCTCTACTCGCCTTTTCTCCATCAAAATCGAATTGATTCATCTTCACACCACAAGTTCACTAATCATGATTGTCCTAAATTATCAAACAATAGGATAAAAACCCAACAGGGATCCATATTTGCTCTTGATTCGATTTACGTTTGCTATGAATCGTTATGCTCGTGATGGAATCATTGATGTCTGTCTTAAAATTTAATACTACTTGGTCTGGATTTTTTTGGGAAAAGTAAAAAAACAAGGACAGAGAGGTTAAAAACAGTAAAATAGATGGGATTTTGTCTGCACGTGATTATTTGCAAATGCCTTGAAAATGAATTGTAACAAATATACTTTCAGCCTTCGGGCTATTAGTGGAAGAATTCATGAGTGATTATCATGAGGTATGAGCAAAACAGTCCATCGGTTCTATTAGCGTGGTTGTTCCTGGCAAGATTAATCGCAGATCTGGACTTTGGTTCTGGCTTTTGCGCATAGTCGGGAGACTAGATAGTAACATAACGAATGATAGGTGGGACCAACCCCAAGTGTTATATTTGTGCAATCTGGGGAGCACAATGTTCCGCTTTGGATGAGTTGAGAAACAAAAATCTGACAAGTTCAATACAAAATTCTTTTCCTAGATAAATCTGTTTCAGGTGATCTTGTCGTAACGAACATGTGCTGGTTAATCCACCCCAAGACAATAAAACGTTGCAGCCAAGATTTAATTTGTAACAGTGTTTAGTCATGGCAATGACGAAATTTAAGAGACACGCGGGCTTGCAATAACCCTCTGGCTGTTGTTGGACGGTTGACTGTTGCTGAGCTTAGGCCATGCAAAGCTATGCACTATTAAAGAGCGACAAGTCTCTGCTATGATGTGGACTAGTCAGAACAACTGCAATCGGACAGAAGAAACAATGTCAGCACAATATATACGTAAATATGAATTTCACAAATGGTGCAACCATTCACAGCTGACAATATATTTACACTATCTAATTAAACACCGCTGGTCAGAAAATACTATCTTTTGACGGTTGTATTAACAGTATTTCGAATACTGGTGAAACTCCAGTTTATCCACCACCGCACTCTGTTGCATTGAAATTAAAGAGATACACCGTTCTTAAAGTGAAAAATTAATGCGTCGGAGTAGCTCCTAGGTAGCCTTGAGAACCAAATAAAATTGGAACACACTCATACCCTTATCTCAAAACATCATGTGTGAATTTGTCAAAGCCTCCTAGTTACTCAAGTTGATAACAGTATCAGTTAACCATGTGTGTTTCTACACCAAGGTGTAAGCAACCCAACCAGATATACTGAATATGAGAGCGTCCAAATTCGATCAAACATTGTTGATAGGAAAGCACCATAACATATGCAGCGTATGTGTAGAAATTAGCAATTGCACACAGTTCGCATATAATAAACGCCGATATGCAGATTTGCCCTGATATTTTCACGCAGCTGCGTTCGACCCTCTTTGGATTGAGTGAATAATGAGGAGGTTTTGCTTTGACTGGATTTTATGCTGCGGTCGAGAAATAAATAAAATTTATATTTTGAATATTTTAGTCTCGCAGTCCAAACAGATATGAACGATTCGCACTGAAATGCCACCAACCTTTCAAAGAACAACAAAAGTCTACAAGCCGAGCAGCTCGTCCGAAAGGGACCGAAAGATATCAAAGACCGGGAGTAAAACGTGGCATTTTCTTGATAATCAAGCCTGAGTCCAGAAGATGTAGTCGAATTACACAGCAGATTGGCTTCTTAGCTATAAACGCCCGTCTAGTTTGAAACTGGCCACGTGCGCAAGCTAGATTCACTCAATCTTATCTGCAACAGACATGCTTGCTAAAAATACATGTGGTTTTCTCACACAAGAAAACTAAAGCTATCCTGTGTTAAGTTGAACACTATAAATATCTTGTATAGAATGAGAACACACGAATCTACTTATAACGCCATCAACACTAACCCATACAACGTCGTCCAGCAAGGTTACAGCACTGTAATTCCCTGTAACAATATTCTGCGGAAAAGCTCGTTTTATTTCCTACCGCAACGATATCAAAATATTATATTATATAGAAATAACAACTAGGTAGTTTATCACTCTTCAACAGCTAACCTGTCCTTAGAATGTGCACCCTCACTTTTAACACAATCACCAAATTAAACACTCGTGGTGGTGGACGAGCAGTGGACAAGATTGGAATAATATGTGAATCATCTTAAACTTTTCCATTGTAAAAGATCCTATCGGTAACGTCAAGTGAGTGATTATGTGCATATATAACTGGTCGTCTATCTACTTGTTGAACTCTGTGAATACAATGAAGGAGGGTTGAGGTTCACGCATCGGGCCAACTTTCATTACCAAACCTAAGGCGGTGTCACAGCAAGGTAAACCATAGTAGATTTACCAAACACGGACAGGCCTCGGCGAAACCTGATACAGTTTTAGTTGACATGGAGGATTGTGAAAGTTTGCATAATTGACCTTTTCAATAAGAAACGAAGCATTATAAAATTACCCCAAGCAGACGTGAGTGTTAAGCCCTGGAAAAAGGCAAGCACCATCGAGGTAATTTTACCGTATATTTTAGTTCGGCCTCGGCTACTCACGCTCAGACAGTTGGGCCGGAGACGTCTAGACCTTTATGGGCTTTTACTGGAACAGCCTAGCTGGCGGCGCGCTCACATCACGTGGGAAGCAAAATATTTTCACGAGTATGTTGAGCCCATTTTTTGTAAATATGCCTCAAGTCCTTCGAAAGAAAAACTTTCAAATATCTCAGCCAAATCAGCTGCCTTTTCTAAAAACAGTGAAACTCAAACAAATAACGACGTTTTCTCTCAGCGATCCTGCCAAGTGAAAACTAAGTAGAGACAGAAGAACAAATTATTTATAAAAATATTGTTTGGAAAACCAAAATCAGTCTGTGGCAAACTTTCAGAGCTGATAATACCCAAGTAGTAAAGCTACTCATACAAATCAAGCATTATCCGCTTGCAGAAATGCCAATGTTTGTTCGGCAAATCTTCGCAGCTAACATGCATTTTTATTCAGTAGTCTGCAAAATATCATAAATCGTTTCTACATTACGTCAAGCCTGAACAAAAGCAATGAAATTAGCAAAACAATCTGGTGTAATGTGCAGAGATAATTTTAGTAATAAACTTACGCCTTTGGGGAATAAACGCCGAATCACCTCGGTTGCGACAGGTCTCATTTGTGCCCACGATCCAATCGTATCAAGAAGAGAAAGTTCGACCTGTGACAAAGTATGAATGTCATGTTGAGAGGGAATCCATACCAGAGTAGTAAAATAGCATAAAATAACAATGTTTTTTCAACTTGCCAGCAGTCTAAGCGGTGAGGCAAAAAAGGGAACTTTAGCTCATCAGAATTGACTGTACTTGAAGTGGTTCATTTGGGAAAGCTCTTCGAAAACTCTGTCAGTAAGAACGTAATACAAGCCGCCATTTGTCCAGAGGTACCATTAGGAGCGAGAAGCATTGCCCGAGACCATACGCCACACGAACATTCTGAAGCAGCATATGGCTTTAAGTGAAGATATGAGCGCGATTCCACGGTTCAAAGATTAAAATGCACACAAAGAATAATGTAGTGGATGGAGCAAAATTGACAGAACGAAATGTTGTCAGATATTTTCTGGCAGTGTTCAACGTTATTTAAATAAAGTCTTGCGTCACAGACTCGTCTACCGATTTATGTTTAAAGCTGCTTGGTACAAATATCCTATGCTGTACACAAGAAGTCTAGGAAATAAACTTTTGTCGGGTTTTGGTCTGATATCAAGCAAATTATTGTGAGAAACTGCGTTTGTGCAATGTATTACATGAAAAAATGCAAATATCTCAAGGTTTGCACACCATGGGAAAATTTATTTTTCATGGGGATGATGAAACTGAAAATTTATTAAAAACGAAATACCGAGTCACACAGGCCGTGTGAAGTGTCATCGGATGCAACCAGTAAAATCGATGCAAATCGCGTTAATCCTTTAAAAAGTTGACCAAGAACGTAAGTGTTTCCTGAAATATTCCACACAGACTAGTGTGTCCAAAACAAAGCAAAATAAAACTTTTCGACTCCCCATTTTGCTATTATATAGCTCCCTAAAAACGGTATCCTCCACCTGGTTTTATCATTTTCGGTCGTTGCCTCCCAAGAATTTGTTTGCGGACTTTTCAGACACGTGTAAAACTCTATTTCTTCTCGAAAACCTACCAGACTAAACCCGACGTGTACAGTGTCTCATCGTCTCATTATATATACTTACTAATGGAGACGTCACTAATGGAATGTACTATGGTTTAGAACGTGTCGTTTTTCTGTAAAAAAACGCTTATGCATGTAACCGGTATATGGGGTGATATAATCCACATCTTCTGGATATAAATACTTTAGAATTCACAAAAATACAGCATGCCCCCGTTGTGTTCTCCAGAAGATAGGCTTAGAATTGGGCGGGACCAAAATAAATGCACAGTCTATCAGGTCACACAATATGAAAAATCAAGCGAACTCTCATTTTCCGTCGGGGAATACTTGGGACACTGGTGACAGGACAGGCAAAATATAAATAGCCTAGGTACTAATTTTCTAGACCGTGCACATGTGGCCAAATTAACAAACAAGTGAGGATCGGTGCTGCTACCTTACTAGGATGCATTCCAAGCAAGTCAATCGCTCAAGAAGACTAACTGATTATCTGATTGGTCCGTAAAATCGTAAGGTTCAACACATCCAACATCCAATCGTGGAAGGTTTTGTCCGTCCATGCCTGATGATTCAGTTGTGTGTGCGCTAATGACTATATGTTTGTTTGTCAGACGTCGACGGTCCATACAGGAGCATAATCAAAGACATCTACATTCTTGAGCAGAAACTCGTCCATCCTGTGTCCCTTATTCGTATTTTAGTTAACTGAGGTAAACACGTCGGAATTCAACAGGGACTGTCCGGTCGAAAACCCATAGATATGTGTGTAATATTGTGTTACATATGCAGATACATGAAGATCGTAAATGTGTACAAGGACAAACTCACAAAACCAAATAAAAAGTCGTTATGCCTGCCTGGTCTACTGCACCAGTAGGCTTAACATCTACAGAACAGACCCACCTGTTCGATGTTTCCCTCATGAATTTTGATTATTATGTGTATTGACCTGTTCAGAAAGATAGCTTTTATTCTTCCATTTCCAGTGCAATCTAAGCAAAACTTTAGTAGCACTTGAAGCGACTTGGTTAATATTTGTAATCCTACAACGTTTGAAGTGCCTTTACACTTGCTTCTGCTTATTTACCATTTTGTAATTTTGGGCAGAAGTTGTCGCATCTAAATTGTCATAAATATATGGAAAGTTACTAGTTTTTTTATAAACATAATAACTAGTAGACAGCTGGAAGTATTATGTTTCTAACTAAAAAAGACCAGCGACTTCGAAAGACTAAGCAGTGGAACTTTCCAAAAGGCTCTTGACGATTTTGTCAAATCAGTCATTGTTCCGATGTTGGGATTTCCCTACTTTGCAACGTGAACAAAAAATGGACCGAGGTGAAAATAATGCGCAATAAGAGCAAGATGAGTTTTTAGACAGCCCAACGAAAAAATTACCTCATGCTCCTAAAATTTATTATCGATGCTGTTCGGTTTCCCGCTTTGAAAAAGGATGTCTGGAAAAGTTCTCGTAGAAATTGTCAGGCAATGGATACTTCACTCACTAAATAAATACAACAAGTCACTCAAAATATCCGAGCAAAAATCAAGCCTGAACCAGATTGCGTGACGAATTCTCTTGAGGAAAAAATAATCCAAAAATGTATCGAGATTATTTGTTCTGGTGTTCCAAATTCATCTATTCAACCCTAGTTGATATTATCTGTCAAGAGAATGTATAGACACGAATGAACGCACTACTGATCAGTAGCTCAAGAACAAAGGGGAGAAAGTGGAAAGTTAAATCGGTCAGCAATGCGCATTCGATTTTGTAATCACATTCCCCTTAAAACAAGTTTTAGTGATTTCCGTATGAAGGTAGACATCGTTCAGCTGTAGCACCCTTCCGGTGCCTAACTGCCATGCTACCAAAAGGAAGCACGAGGGCTGGGATACTACCAGGTTGCCAAATTCTAGACGAAGGAAGTCGAGAGGCAGAGATCGGCGGGGTCAAGCCACAAACCTTCCGGTCAGCAAAATCGCGCCCTAACCACTGAGCCATCTCGCTCCATTTTCCGTATGGGTGAATATTTTATTTCTGACATGCTACGCCGTACTTCTGATTGAACACTGGCGTCAGACTTTTCAAAACTCCTCGTTTCATTTATTGCCTGAATTTTGTTGCATTAATAAAACATAGGGTAGATGACAACTAATAGACTACACCCGCCTAGTGAGCAAAAACCATCGTGCGCTGTAGAAGAGCTTTCAGCAAGTTCATGAATAGTGTCTTCACTCAAGCTTCAGTATTGTTTTTCCTCGTTGAGATGTATGTACTTCAGGCACGTTCTAAAATATGCAAGTATCATGCTTCTGACAAGACAGTTGTTGTGGTACAAAACTAAGTAATACTTTCTGGTTAGTGAAGGTTTGCAAACGACGCATATAATTAGTGACGGTGGTACGACCACTGACATGAAATAAAGGATAATGTACAATAGAACAGCTTACCTTGATTTCGCTCGTAAGCACAACACTATCAGGAATGACAGGTCATTTTAAGAACTATGTGAGTAATATTACACGTGTAATATTACACGTGTAATATTACACGTGTAATATTACACGGGAACATATTGCAAAAAATGCTCATTTGCATGGGAAAAACAGCGGACTGGTGGGAGGTAGTTCGTTGAGCATATTATTAGGAATAGGTGGTCAATTTGGGTCCGACCCCAAGCTAATTCCTAAACCAACCTAAGGAGTCCTGAAAGAAAAATGTTTCGCGGATTTGTTTTAAACGAGTTATGAGAAGCAAGCATTCTCAGTAGCTCAGTGAGTGTAGTACACTTCCGGTTAGCTGGAGGTCAGTAGCTCGGGTATATCTTCAGGACTGTTCGCTTATCCAGACTGGATGCAATTAAGCGTCTCCGTTTAAGCCCTCTGTTTTAAATAAAACACTTGGACCTAGTCTCGGTCCATTAGGACTCAATTGACTTATCTTGGTTGGGTGTTGAAGAATGATGACAAATCGATTTTTAAGCCCACGATCCCATTCTGAACTCATGCATATCGGTGTAAATGTTTAATCGATGATTTAGTTGGCCAATATCGAGAGTGTAACTAGATGGAGGTGGGTTCGCATGGATTTCATAGTGTTTCCTGTCGGTTTTTGATGTTTGTTACTCTGGGGAGTTGTAGATGGTTGTCTGCATGTTAATTCGGTTGTGATATCCTCAACAGAGGTTCCTAAAGATCGCAGGGAACATCTATTATCCTGTAATACAGCCTGAGATTGTGACTGTCTTCGTACAGTCTCCGCACCTAGCCTAATCTTTTGTTCAACTGGAGTTCACTTTACTGCTGCCTCCATGTTCAACGGAGTGAATGAAAGTCTCCGAAACTGTTTTAACCCTCGATGCAGATGTGTGGTTAATCAAATGACTCAGCGTGGACTACTAAGACAGTTCAGTGCACTTTTACTTTCTAGATAAAAGTGCAAAGTGGTACAGTGTTTCACCAATCAAAATAAGAGTAACGAGGCTTCATAAAGTTACTGGTATGACTGGGTCTTAACAACCGGATAAGTCTCCATCAAAGACCAGAAAGCTGAGAAGTTGCGTGTTTCTGATGGTTCCTCTTCTGTGCGGTACAATTCACAGTTAGGATAAAGCATAATAACATTGATACAGTTAGAACTTGAGGGTAGGAAAAACCGCACGCTAGTACAGGCAAACGTATTCAGTCACACAGTTAATTGTCCGGTTTCTATTGCAACTATAGCATTCTGTGCGGTGTCTTCAGACGAGAGACGAACACTGGGTCTCTTCGACCGAAGGGATGGAACAAAGCTCTTCTCTGAAGAAAATTTTAGGGGAAGGAATCGGATGGTAGTTTGGTTGATGGCCACTGGATTACGTAATCTGGCTCGTGGTTCACGAGCATAGCATCGAAGAGGTAAATCTCTAAAGAAATTTTCTAAAGCATTCAAAACAATATGCATTTGCTTGGTAGCCTGGTGGCTATCTACCCATCTATCTATTTAACTTGTGCCTGGAACCCAATTGCTGAACCTAGCTGGACAAACCACCAACCACAACTGTTACCATGCACCACCAATTCGTTTCTGAATGCAAGGATATTTTATTTTATTTGTTTAAATAAAGCCAGTAACTCAAGAAACACAACGCTGCGTGGCTTTGGGGAAAGAGAAAGTAGTTAGATATTGATTGTGTCTATCTTTCTAAATTACAGATCCAGTGATAGATTAAACCGCATTTCAATGGAACAAATTTTGACACAACCTAAACCAATGTATTCGCCATCATTGAGGCGATCGTCAGATGTGTTGATGTGCTGCTGCACGTCTGGTAGAAGCACATACACGGTAAATCACAAAATACTTCTAAAACGGAGCCGGCACCCCGAAATGAGAAGTAGGTGAGGCTCGAACAAACGAACTTAAATTAGTCATCAAAATGTCTCAATCTTATGTACATACTCACATTAAAATTGTATAAACGCCCAATTCTGCTTACTACCTGCAGTCACGCCAATGTAAAACCAGCAGTCCTAGGTCACCTCTGTTGACACTACCTAGGAGGCGGTTGGTTCTATATAAGGGGCACTTTTCTAAGATTTAGCGCCTTTTTGTAAAGTTACAGATGTTATTCGAAGTGACCCCAGACATCTTCCAAGACTTAGTGGGCATATATAAGAAGAGAGCACAACGACATGCATCTCACTTTAGCTGTAAAATCATTCGTTTAGAGCACTAAAGACTCCGAAAAACAGCACAAATGTATTGCTACCAAGGATGGAATTCGGCGAGATTTAAATAATTTAAGTTTATGCTTGATCGATAAAATTCACAAGAAGAACTTTGCAGGTTTCGATTCTTAGGTTTTAACCGACCAAGGTTATTTAAAAAAATGAAACACAGAGATATACAAAAATGTGTGCCATAGGTGAAAAGCACAGGTAGTTCCCAGTTTGTTCGTTTGTTCACTCCCAAAGTCCTAGTTGCCATGTCACCTGAGGGAGGCATGAAGGCTTAGATTATGGCTGGTTGCCCGGACCAAGACAAGAACAGCTGAACACTGAGCTGTATCTACCTCTAAACATGTGGCCAATGATTCCTTTAGAAAGACATTTTATGATCAATTTACACCATATCTTAGTTGATCGTAATAACCATGTGACCTGTGAAGAATGGAGATTTTTTGGTGAAGTCTCTTCAGTGGAGGAACCTGTCGTAAAATGTACGGTGCGCTTTATTTTGCAAACTCCCATTTTAATCCAGATAAAAACGGGCACCTCTCCACAACAATCGTCGAGTACGACAGTTGTTGGCAGAAGCTACTCGTTATCCATTTTACAGTAAATTTAGATTTCAACTTTGCTTGTCATATTACACCCTTCCAAAAATATCTGCGTATCATTTTGGATTATTTCTAGCTACTAGATGCTTTATTCTCGGACTGATAAATAAATTTCTCTTGTGTAGTTGACAGTGCTTTTGAGGAGTATTAGAACTGCGCTAAAAGATGGCAATTCAGCTTTGCCACTGAGCAATAGACCGACAATTTCTAACCTGCCTCGGAATTCAAAAGTTGATTCCCACTGTTTTCCAACGGTGGAATAAAA
Organism: Opisthorchis viverrini; assembly: GCF_000715545.1. Taxonomy (NCBI): domain Eukaryota; kingdom Metazoa; phylum Platyhelminthes; class Trematoda; order Opisthorchiida; family Opisthorchiidae; genus Opisthorchis; species Opisthorchis viverrini. The sequence continues at coordinate 455,548 of NW_008751810.1, forward strand.
TAATTTAAAACAGTTTAACAAGATTTTGGCGAGCCTTCCTAATTGCATCATTAGAGCCTGATAAATATTTTATTAGGGAATCCATATACTGATTTGTGAAGAGGAAGGAATGAAAATTAACAACGCGAAAAATTGAGGAGTGTGACTTTTTTGCCGGTGACAAGTTTATATACGTCATTCCTTCTCCCGCGGGTAATGCGTCCACTTTGAGATTAACTTAAATTAAAAGAAATCCCTACAGCTCGCTCAATGCCCGAAAAAAGGAAATAAATAAATTGTTCCCGAAGTTAAACTGTTATTGATTTATTAGTAATAAATTCTTTCAAGAACGTACGCTTTTAGTCGTGCGTCAATGTAAATTTTTTGGTGGGTCCTGATATATTTTGTGCGAATTTACGCGCCCACTTGCATCAGTGTTCATTGAACCAGAACGTAACCAGACCGAATTTCCGTTTAATTAACACGGCAATTTAATTAGATTCCGGTAAGCAAATAAAACAGCACTCCAAGAGGTACATAGACGGTTTTCTCACGAAGCTGTGACGCAATTGTTTAGGACAGTCACCGTTCCATGTGTTTCAGCACACACGGCGTCCAGATGCGGTGAACGATTTGAGGTTTTTTTGACACTGACACATGTGAACGCATTCACTCTCATGGTGAACAGTTGATATGAGAACGAAGAAGGTAGCGAACAAAGCTTGTTTTCTGTGATTATTCATCTTGGTTAATACATCACAAATTTATATGGTAGCAGAAATCACGTGGAAAAGGTTAAGATCGGGGCTACACTTTAGAGAATTCAAAGGAAGGGGGTTGGGTGAGGGGTAGGTCAATGACATTGACGTCATGACCCATTGACTTACCCCTCACCAAACCCCTTTCCTTTGACTTCTCTCAAGTGTAGCCCCGATCCTAACCTTTTCCACGTNGATTTCTGCTACCATATAAATTTGTGATGTATTAACCAAGATGAACAATCACAGAAAACAAGCTTTGTTCGCTACCTTCTTCGTTCTCATGACTACAATGGGTATATTCAGCCGCCTGAAAGTTGATAGTTCTTTTGGGATAAATAGCCGCATCACAATATGCACCAAATAAAGCCTATTTTCTTGTGTTACATAACTTGTACATACGGGATTTTTCTGGATTCCATATTTATTAATCTTGGGAGAAACGTTTAGATGTTTTTATTTAAGCTTAAAACAATCAACATAAACGTTTGAAACAATGGCTGTGGATGCGATAAATTCAGTAAGACCATCACATAGTATGCTTGGTAAACAAACATTTGTTAAGAGATAACAAGGATGGCAACGAAGTTTGGCTTGATTTTTATACCATGTTCTACTCAAAGGGTTACCAAAGCTCCAGTCCATTATCGTAACTCGTATTTAAGCTTCTGACATGAGGTATTTGTCCTTTCTGAGGTAAATATTTAAAAAATTATTTTCTCTCCCTACAGTCAGGCAAGCCTTTGATGGTAGATGAGAGTAGTCTGTGGAGAACCCTGAAAACAATTGATTTCGTGCCTCGGACATCGACGCTTGGCCAAGCAACGGGTCAAGGGTAAAACCGATCGTCGAGGGCTCTTTGGTTTCAGTCTATTTGAACAAGGTTTTGTGAAGAGGACCGCTTCGCCAGAAATTTTGTGGGGTGGAGGATGACCGCATGTTCCTGAGTCGTGCATTTGGTTCTTACAACATCAACCAGCAGTAACGATGCCCAAGAGATCCGAGTAACACTAATCAACCGAATGCAAACGACACCCAGAATTAATTTTAATCTGAGATGCTCTGAGCCTGAGGCACAAAGCCATAGCTTCTGTTCCAATTTTAAAACCTCCTTATTATGTCAGGACACGATTGAATAACTGAAATTCAATGCCGATTTGTTATACCGTTCAACATGGTTGTGTGGCTGGATTTGCGTCAAGAAACCTGACTAAACTTATTATTCAACCATCTGACTTGACAACACTTTGTGTTCGAAAGCAAAGCTTTACCGGCCACGAAGTACACTGCTCATCTTCCAAACATTCTTACAACGGCGGTTCCTTGATCAGGTCAAACCATTTTTGCTCTGCTCAAAGCAAGATAACAGTGTATTTGTAATGCACTACTCATAAGGTTGCTGTAAATTCGTTGACGGCCCACGACCGGTTTCGTCCTTCCTGGGGCTCAGTCTCCGAGTTTCCGTCAACCCTATGCTCTAATTGAAACAGCTCCTGACCTGGTGGGCAAAACTCAAAACAGTAATGCGTAATATGGCAGTATAGGTTCGCATGCTAATAACGTCGTAGTTTTCAGTTAATTGACTCTCGCAACTACACTGTCCAAATAGCCTGTCAATACCATGCATTTTTTTACATAACACTTAAACACAGATATATGTCGTCCGTTCATGCAGACGATGTGTGGAAAATTGTTTGGTCTTTTTATTGAACAATATAAGCACAGTTTAAGCTATCTGCTACAAGCAACTTTCCCACGATTTTAAATTTGGCTTAGTGTTCATAGGCTTTTATGCTCATGCTTTGCTCCGAAGGATATATGCCGGATAGAACCTACATTCTAAAAGTCAGCTCCATGTCCGTTTCATGAATAGCCGAGCCACCAGCCAATATGCTGAAGTCTCACTAGAGGAACGACAAGTCAATTGTACTCCGTGAAGTTATATCTTATACGATGTCATATCCTTAACCCGTTCCTAATTTTGGAAGGGTTCTTCCCGTGTTGGTACAACCTTATTGGGGTTTTGTGCTTACTAATGTGAACCAGCCGTCTGCCCCTTTACGTGGAGTGGTAACATTTCCCTTTTATCTATGCTATGGACGCTACCAGCATGTATTATCGATCCATATAGAACCTCTTCCCACTCGGAATAATGGGCACTGTATTTGCACATAGTCTTGGTGATGGTTGTTTGGACACTTTGAAAGTATCCTTTAGCTTTACCCTCTCGGACATAACACTGGCCCTCCGTAATGTGCTTCCAGTCATTTCCGAAAATGAGTAGCAATTAGTAGCAAATTAGTAGCAAATGAGCCTGGATGGTACTATGCAGCTGCATATTCTCCGACACCATGTTACGTAAACCTAGCCGAAGGGACATATTTCCGTTCCAAATCAGGCAATGAACAGCAAGAATAATGGAATATAATGCTGGCAGATTACTGAGCCCACCGCAGTGCGCAAGCAATTCCTGGCCTTGAGAAAAGCTGTTCTAGGAATGTACACATCCGTGGGCTTCGGTTTTATTCCCGACGGTTGGTTTCCCTGCCCCAATTTGTTGTACAACATTAGTTGCGTGTGGTGTATCTACTTATATTACACGTGGCACTTTTGTTGGTTTAATTCCATGCTGCTTTAACATCTTACGGAACATTTCTTCCCTTCCTCAAACAATTTTTCATGGTCGTTAAAGAGTTTTATGTTTAAATAAACCGTGTAAAGTGAACTACCACATGCATCGTAAAGATTAGAAAAAAGTGCCATTGACAGAGCACCAACCAATTTGCTTTAAGTAAGCGGTGTCTCATGAAACACCAAGGATGCAATATTTTTCCTTTATGGATTCAGTTCCAATTGAGGGGACATGGTCAACCTATAATTCTGTCTTTTGAAAATACGCACTTTTGCGCTATGAGGCCTATGAGACAGTAAAAATATTGAGTTCATTGGAATTTTCGCTATTTTTAGTGAATTTTTTCGTCACTTCGTTGAGATTTTTGTAACTAATACAGTTTTATAAATTTATAAGTTACTCCCTGAGAAAAGTAAGTGTAGTTTTTTCGGACGACTGTAAAAGATATCTGCTGCCCAATGATTCCCTACGCTGTATCTGGTCTGTGACACCGCTTTTTGTAATCATTATCCACGCGATTTTTTCTAAATAGAATTTCTGTGGATTCTTAGCATGATAGCTTTAGAGACAGGAAACCCAAAGCAGCAGAAACACAGACAGCTTACGTCTAGCATGGTTCAGGCATGTAACTCTAATGCTACAGAATGTGCATTCAATAAAAAATCGTCTTACTGGGTCAATTTTTCGTAAACTTGATTCTAAACAAGCCGGAACACACCGGCGGTGAACTGCACTTAAGGGTGATGTTATTCTCGGCGACGGACTACGGACGAAATAGAAGCAAAAATGCATCGAGGTAGTAATGTGTCTATTGGGTTGTACTAAGTAATAAATCGTCTGAAACCATAGTGAAACAATATAGTGACGACTGCTGGTTAATTTGGATATTAACAGCCGAATCATGTTTTCCTTATTCTGTAGACTGTTTCCAAATGCTTACTACTTTCTGGAGTTTGTTTGTCTCAGATTGACATCTTTGTCCATAATTATTCTCAGATCAACTACTCGTGTTTTGATAATCGCTTGTGGTTTTCTATCCGTTTGGCCACAGTTTTGTAGCCTTGAGAAATTAACACTGCCTCCACATGCCCTACGTGTTCCGGTTTGAGGACAGGTGTGTCCACCTTACGCCCAATCCAGACAATGATTTTATCTGATGAAAGCGCAAAAGACGTTATTCGTGTCTAGTGTCAGATTAGGACCAGGCTCTGAACTTTGTCGATCAAATCTGTCTCTATACAAACACAAAATGCATGAACGTTAAAACTCTGCCATTGATAACTGGCACCCCCTACGCTCCTTTGTGAAACATGGCGAGTTGCCCGATATTACGCCAGGAGTCTAGCAGTTTACGTTTAAGCTGCATTACCATACATGGTGACGTTTAAACAAAATGGGGTACGAAGTGCAAAACAAGCCATCTGTTTTGAACTGTTGTCCCCCCCCCCCCGAAACCGGTAATGCAGATTTCTTTTGCTCATATACGTCAACTAGGTGAAGATTTTCTGATTTGTCGAACGTGTTTTGTCTTGTCCGGGAAATTTTTTTAAAAATTTGCTCTTTCCTCAAAAGCTACCTCTTGTCAAACGCTTCGGTCAATTAAGCTGCAACGCAAGGTTGACTGCCTGGATTGGTCCCTCTCATTTGGCCTTCAGTATTTTACTTTGGAAGCACAATTTTTTCTCTTGACGGCTTGTTTTTTTTCAGTATAATTTAACAGCTGCAATTCATACCAAAAACCTTGAAGTGAGTAGAGGATTTTCTGACTCATTTACGTAGATTCACTTGTCCGGGAAATTTTTTTAAAAATTTGCTCTTTCCTCAAAAGCTACCTCTTGTCAAACGCTTCGGTCAATTAAGCTGCAACGCAAGGTTGACTGCCTGGATTGGTCCCTCTCATTTGGCCTTCAGTATTTTACTTTGGAAGCACAATTTTTTCTCTTGACGGCTTGTTTTTTTTCAGTATAATTTAACAGCTGCAATTCATACCAAAAACCTTGAAGTGAGTAGAGGATTTTCTGACTCATTTAACGTAGATTCACTCAGCTCCCTGAGCAAAAAAATCTAACGAGATCTCAAAAATCAAAAATAGACAAAGCACGGCTATTACTACTACAAAGACTATAAGATTGGGACAACAAGACAGTAATTGTAAAGACCCTTCCAACATTCTTCCGGGTGTCGTAATTCCATAATAATTCGAAACAAGATCATGTGTAACTGGACAAAGTTTCTACGCTAGAAGGAATATGAAAGGGCGGACTTTCTTTAAACCCCAAGAACAGCCAGCAGCATCTTCAAAGAATGTACCACACAGGATGCAAGAGGGAATTATTAGCGAAACAAGCCAGCTAACTCTTCATACATACTGCAGACGTCACTCATGCCAGACCAGGACCGACCGATTTTTCCACAAACTCGCTAAACCGCCCCACTAACTACCACAGGCCTGACGACCAACTCTAAGTGCCTCAACTTTATCCGTTGTACGTCATGCGCATACCTCACGGTTCGTTCACATCCGTGAGTTTATTCTGGCCAGTGATACAAGCAGTCTTAATGCTAAAAATGTTTGGGGCCGACTGGGTGGTCATCATTTCAGAGATCTGGTAAACAATCGATATTTTCGCTTCTGGTGCAAAAGTTTCGTCAGGCCAACTGAGTGAGTAACCATATTGATCGGGTTCTAAGACAGTCAGGAAATCAATTCGTGGAATTTCCCTGCTTATTGATTAGTGGGGATGACTAAGACTTACGATAGATTGGTTTGAGAGGATTGTCTCCTATTTGGAACCGGATTTCGCGGCCTTGCTTTACCGGTCTAGGACAACTTAATGGAATGGGAAAAGATCAAAATTCATTTATACCCTGGGATCAACGGTGAAAGACACCTACTTGAACTATTGCACAACACACTTTTCACCATCTACCTAATTCCATAACGACGTGACTTAAGCTATTCACGGGGTTGAACTGGAGAAACTGAGGTATTTTAAAATTCATACTTCGGATTAAAGCTCTTTTAGTCTTAGAACACTCTTCCCCGATTGATTCCTCATACAATCCAACTTGAATTTGATCCAGAAAAGCACGATCACCTTTGGAATACGACTGAACTAACCAAAATCTTGGGGCGTTCTATGGGAACAGTATCGTTTTAAATAGGTCCCGGAAATATTCAGGAAAAATTCTGTAAAAAGGAACACGTTTATTCTTCCTTAAGGTCCGCAATAGACCTCATTTCACCGTATTTCATGGAAAAAGTATAGAAATTTAACATAAATAGTGCGGCTTCTAAAGAATTGCCTGAGAAATATTTTAAAATGTTCAACTTTTATAAGAGGAAAGACAAATTGCATAGGTGTTGTGGAAAATTTTATACCAACGAGTTTATCTGATGTGGCTTTTATTAGCCAATTAAATTTTGGCCCTTCATTCAAAAGATTAAAACCACAAGGTACGAGTTTTTTATCATTGTTTGGATGGATGGAAAATTGGACCAAAACTTCGTTTTACCCACCAAATGTCGCTTAAAGTTCCGTAACCACGCACTTCGAAATTAAGTATGTGATGCTTATGACCTTGGACTCAAGCTTGCTATTTATTGTAGACATCCTACTGGAGCGATGAAAGGCGCACCAGAGACAAGTGCTTTGAAGTCAAATTTAGCAAGTAAGACGGCGTGTTTCAACTGAATTCATGCAGACTATGTCATCTTGGATGATACACAGGTCATCTAAAAAGACTTGGAGATTGCCTTCGGACGTGCATTATCACTTTTGTCATCCGGCAGGAGACGAACGGTAACTAAATAATGTAAATTAACATTTGAAAATTCGTCTAGAAATAAATCGCACATAATTTTACACCAACATGAAGAATGTGTTGAGTACCAGTTGAGCCGGTACCCCTGGTGTCGAAGAGCAATTTAAGAGTTCGCCCCGTGATCAAAACCACTCCCTATTCGTAGGAAGAATAATATGATACCACCTAACCAACGCACAGTGTGCTACCAATAAAGTTGATGATCTATGGCTTAGGATTTACTCAGGCTCAAGTTCTATTATGTAAACATATTTGTTTGAGCCAAAAATGATTTAAGTACCACTGGATATGCGGTCTGAAACTGCGTCAAACACCTTCTGTCAGTCAATTATTCATTGTCAAAATTTCCCTGAAAGTAGGCGTACTTTAGTGGACTGTATTCTGCACAGCAGCAAGCATATTTTGTCGATTTCCAAACTATGGATGATTCAGAGTAACGGAAGAAGTATGAGTACAGTGTAGGACAGAAGACAAGCGCAATTCATATTTTCCGGTGAAATCAGACGTTTTTATGACCAACCAATAAGGGAAGAAAATTAACCGAATATTCATTGGACACACGTCGGTGTCGTTAGGCTGGAATCGGTTTGCCATCACCATACATTTATCATCTTTGGAATGTGAAACTAGAAAGCAAAAGATGATACCGATTATTCCCGTAGCTTTTACTTATCACCACCCTGACGGTTTGAGGTGGTAGCTGTTAGTGACGGGCGTTGTCATTCCGCAGATTTGATACAGTGAGGTGATGTTTAGTCTTACTGCAAAGACCTCAGTATATTGATACAATAAACGAGAAATTGGAGGATTCAGTGACAACTACTCATTTGGACAAATAGAACTAGTGGACAAGTATCTCTGGCCCGGTGTACTGTCCATCAGGCTGTGTTTGAAGATAACAATACATGGGTTCAACTTCAGAAATGTGGTCTCCACCCTAGAGCATACGTTTTCGTAAAACGTGAGTACCTTTCATCTATGCTTCCATAGGCCCTTGACCTGTTCTACGACTAACTGGAACCCAATCAACGTTGTTTACATTTTGTTGCCTACATTTTGAGATTCAGAATAACTGCAATGCAGACGTCGTGCAAATCAATATTAGTGCGGCTACAATGTTAGTTTTGCCCCGGGTAATTCATGGTTAATGTCTTTAAAATAAGAACGGTCATGCTCTGTACTCCACTGAATTGCACATGGTGACGTGGTTACGTAATAAACTTCACCGCGAAGTGATAACATTCCAGTGGGCAACTTTGTTAATACTAGTCATGGGTTTTGTACTCTGATTTGACAGAATATCGACAAACACAGAAATCAGGAACGCTCAAACCACTGCATGATTCCTCAAACCATATTTGCTGATTTGGGCCTAACAAATCATGTAAAAAAAGAATTACTTAAAAGGAATACTAAAAATGTCAGGAATTCATCACCATATATTTTTTACTATAAGATAGTTGTTGAATGGCGTTAATTCGTGATCTACCATTAAGCCTTCAATAGTTGAGAGGAATACCAGCACTTTAACCCGAAAAGTTATCATAAAAATTTGTTTGGTAATTGATCAGGTGGCTGTTGATCTGTTCGCCGAGCTTGGCAATTGATTTGCAAACGTTTCGTCACCATTCGAGGAGACATCTTCAGGCACGAAGAGAGGAACTACCCAACCAACAGCGCACTGAAGATGTTTCCTCGAATGGTGACGAAACGTTTGCAAATCAATTGCCAAGCTCGGCGAACAGATCAACAGCCACCTGATCAATTACCAACCAATACACCCGAGCTACCAATATTCCAAAACATTACCAATAAAAATTTGTTCTATTCACCTAGTGTCTGCTGGACTGGAGAAGACTACCGCAATCTAGAAGCATCTGGAAAGATAAAAAACAGTAACAATTTCAGCCCCATGCAAATACTGGTTATCTCCAAAGAGTGATGAACTATCCATAGCGAGTTGCTTTTCTGTCGGGCGTTCACTAATATAGTGACATCTGGATCAAGAAAACTGGCCCTAATTCTTAGGATTTTATCAAGTAAGCAATGATCCTTTGTTCATCGGTCTAGTTTATCTTTTCATTCAAAAGCTTTTATTTTACCAAATAACTAAGCTGCATATGGCTCAGTTGAAAGTGGTGTCAACACTTTGATGACATCAAGAGGTGACTGCATTCCATTGGTGGAAATTTGGTATCTGACACGTGAATTGAGTTCATATGTCCTTCCACAGCAAACGGAAGTAGATAACTTTGTATTATCACTAAATACAGCTTACCAGGGAGGTACAAAATAAAACAAGTAAAACAGTCAAATGGGAAAGAAATTCACTGCTGGAAAATAGTTGAGAATTTATACCCGATCGAATAAACCGCACTACTCCATTTTTCCCAACAGCGGATGTACTACTTCTACACCTACTGGATTCTATTGTGAGAAATTTATTGCCAAAATGTCGTTGTCAGAGAAGGCCAAAGTACATTCTCAGGGAGATGACGTTATTCTCCAGGGGGCTCTGTCAGGATTTACTACATTTGAAAATTTGTGAATGGAGAACGGATCAGAACCCGAGGACATCAAACGGTCATTATGAGGTTCATTTGTATAAGGAGCTAACTGGACAAGTGGTTGTGCCAGAACAGATTGTGGTTCGCATTTGAAACAAATTTGGGTTTTGCGAGAGACTCACTTAGAACCCAGCTGAATTTCTCGTTGTGATATTTCCAGGCAACTGAGTGTGCTGCACCAAGCCGCTTCATGTTTCAGTTGGTACGATATTTGAGATTCAAATTGAACATAAGATCGACGGAAACTCGGAGACTGCGTCTACCTGATGAGCCCCAAGACGGGCGAAAGCAACCATGGGCTTTTAAAGAACTTTCAGCAACAATATGAGTAGTGCATTGCGCATACATATTGTTGTTCTGTTTCTGTACTTTCATTGGGCGAACTTGGATTTCATATTAACGAATTTTCGTATATAAATATGGCAGTGACTGCTTCTGCCAACAAGAATTTTCGACCTCGTAAAGTCCACTGCAGAGCGTTATGATACTCTGACTTGAGTTCATTGTATACTGACTTTTTTGCCTAAATTTCTATTTGCCTGAGGGGAAACGTGGGTTGTAAAGAGGTTTAATGAACCACAGTTGACCGAAAACTGAGTTGGTCCCAGAGATCGTTCAGATGAATCGGCAAAAACTAGCCACTATAAATAACCAATCAACAGGAAACACTGAATGATTGAAAAAGTGTAAACAGGTCACTTTTAGCATTTTTACAGGACTTAGGTTATTCTGGAGATCAGTGTCAGACCAAATGTTCTTCTTCATAGATTATTTGAGACCTAGTATTCTACTTAATGGTCATCGAGTTTCGTCGCTATAGATCACCCCCAAGGATTGAAAATTACGACAGCCTGGCCTGGGTCTATGATATCAATGCTTCCTCAAATGCCAGCTGAACCGGATACTTTGGATAGTAAAAAGTAATATGGTGGTCTGCCGTGACTTCAACTAGTCGGCGGCTTTTTCTGCCGGTACCTTTAAGAATTCTGCCGATTTCGTTGGCGCTACAGCTGCATGAATTTTGGAGCGTGCTCTTAAATCTCTGGCGCCACACATGTCGCTGCATCAGTAAAAGATTCCTTTGTTTGCTAACAAAACTGAGCGCTCCACAGTCCCAAAAAAGCTGCCAAAGCCTCCAAGACTAGTATAGTGTTTTGAAACTAGTCACTGGGTTGGAAGAACCCATATGTACTTTGTTTTTCTCCCCGGGTTTACAAACTTTACATCACCCATTGAGGAGACGTCATCACTGAGTCTTAGGAAGCATATTGCAGCGTAGCAATGTGTCAGTGTCAGAGTTGGCGCTCTCGTCAAATCTACAGAAGGCATTACTGATTGAACAGATATGAACTATCTATAGTCCTATGCACATCAATGTGCAGATTTGTACAAAGAGGTAAAATGCACCAAACATGTCATCCATTCTCCAGGGCATTTATGACAGGCTGGGTTAGCAAGACGGCTTGCTGATCAGCTGTCAGCTTAGTCAGTGAGAACACTGTAATGAGGTCTTTTGCTGGGAAAAGAAAGGATGGTAGCAGACGCTCTTGACCACGCCCTATTTTCCCACAGTAAGTTCGACTGAGTTATGTATATATGTATATATATATATATATATCAGTATTAACGAATCCGAACCCTAAAGAAAGGATGGTAGCAGACGCTCTTGACCACGCCCTATTTTCCCACAGTAAGTTCGACTGAGTTATGTATATATGTATATATATATATATATATCAGTATTAACGAATTCCGAACCCTAAGTAAGCTCTTCAAGGATGTACTCATGGTTTTCACCGTGGACAGATAGGCTCAAATCCTTAAACTATGCCAAAATCGAGTCGCCAGTGACCAAAAAGATACTCTGTTTGACCTAGTAAACTAAAAAGCGTGAATCCGGCCTTACTCTGCCCAACCAGACCGTTGATTCATTATTCAATAGGTAGTTTGTGTTTGTGGATAAGTGCGTTTCGAAATACGCCACGGCTAGGAGAAAAACGCAGGTGAACGCATGTCTGGACTCATCAAAATAACGGTCAAATCCGCAGTCCCACATAGTTCATCTTGGTCAAAACGTTTGTGTCCTCATGAGGTCATGCCCAGTATTCCGACTGAGAGGTCAATTAAAACGGATGTACACTGGTAACAGGGGCTTAATGAAACGCATTCAGAAAAAGTTTTTCTGTATTTTGAAGACAACGCCAAGAATGATAGGGCAAAATTTCTTTTCTTTATGAAAATATTGACACCGTATTGAATGAATCAGTGACATCAATAGTGAAAACAATTTCTACTCAAGTGTTACACTGGCATTTCCGAATTGGTGTTCCAATATTCAGATTAAAAAGAAATCCTGTCCTGGAACTTGAATACACCTCACTTTACTCTGTCTCATTTACTCTTCAAAGATAATTTCCGGAAAATTTCTCTTGAGCTTGTCTGTAAATTATCTTTTTGAAAGAGCACTAGCTTGATTTGTTTAGTTTAACATAGAAAAATATCTTCCTGTGAAAAAAAAACATTTCCCCATTCCCTCCCAAGTACAAAACAATACGAAATATTGATCAGCTTGGTAAATTTAATTTCTGCAGCGGAAATTGGACACAACCCGTTGCCTACACGGAGTGGGAACTTTTTCTATCAGGATAAGCTTCCTCATTTCTGTAGATGAAGTAATTTTGTGCTGAAAAGCCGTAGAGGCCTTTTAGCCATGCTATCCTTGAAGATCGTCAGCAGTGTGCATCTCACGAAGTTCCAGGGGGCCTTGAACACGCAACCTCTCAACAAGCAGCTGAAATCCTGATCACGAATGGCTAATCGGCGGAATGGATGACCAGAAATGATCACCAAGTAGGCATTTTTGGCATTTTTATTGCACAACTAAATGTGAACATTCGTTGTGAGATCTCGAGGGTGATCACATGAAGAATGAAAAGGAGCCGGTTATTCTTGACTTCATTACGTTCTACTGAAGCGTCTGACTGGCCATATGACTGATACGTAGGTTATCGCTAAACAAAATAAGTGTGCGAACTTTATTGAACCACCTAGACATCCAGACTGGTCAATGGTGTAAGCAACCTGTAGTTGTACTTCATTTGCGGAAGTCACACTACGCGCAGACTGGATCCTTGAGTGACTAGCTCTCAGGTAGAATGTTCAGTTGTGTGCTTATACCTTTTCGAGAGCAGTAGTTTGTTGACAGCATGTCTTCAGCAATTTGTACGTGGCTAAGAAGTAAGAATAGTTCAAGTAATTCTTTCTGAGAAGTTATCACTCGAGGGGCCGGCCAACAACGCATCACTTGGACAAGTTTAGTAGGCGAACGGTCGGTTGCACCATACTGCGTCTCAGGGAACAATCACCATACTGCTGATCAGCCGCTCATGTGTTTTGGTCTTCGTCTATCAGCCTGGAGATTCGAAAGGTACACGCTACTGATAATTCCTAATAAGGACACAATAATTTTGCCATGCTTCTTAGTCTCTAGGCCTAGCCTAACTTGATTTACATGAAAAATGTCAATTGATAAATTGGAAAATGACTCACAATACTAACAAAAGAATTTATTGAGCGCGAAAACAGACTTCAGCACGCTTCTAAAACACTATTGATCCAACAAAAATACCTAATAAGGGTTTATTATGATCAGCATTCAGCTTGGTGATATCTTCTATAACCGTTTTTTTACTTGTCCGCATGCTACATGGGACCACTGCTTGTCACTTCCCCTCGTGGTCAGTATGGGACTAACTGCAATCACTACGGATGACAGTTGGTGGATGAATGGGATATCGTTTTGATTGTCAATATGATCTCCAGTTGTGTTAATCCTTACATTTTCTATATGAACGGGTAAATAGCCTGTCAATGGGACAAGCCACACCATACACTTAACCATACGCCAAATAGAAACGGTAAGTAATGATGATGAATGGCTATTTGAGGTTGTCATGTCATGTTCACTCAGTGATTACGCGTAAACAGCACGGTTCTGGGTCAGCAAGTAGAGTCCGCTCCATCGTTCTTTCCGAATGATAGCGGAACCGTAGTTTCTTGCAATAAAGAGGGATAGCAATAAATAACACTATATTCTGCATTCGAACTGTACTTCTGTCAAACAAAAGCTGACGGCATGCCCCCAAAGAAGATAGAATTTTACTCAGCAAATACCAATTTATTCTCTCATTAGTTCCGGTTCACAAAGTCGAGACCAGTGCTAGGAACTTTTCGTTTCCTTGCTATGAAGTCCATAACTAGTTGGTGTTCTGGTCAGATGGTCACGTGTCAGACGACTGTTCAATCGTGGCTGAACAAACTCTCTCCCATTGGGATTTAAATTCTCGCCACTAAGCTACACAAATTTTATTTTTCGACCTAAACATACCGGCTTCTAGAAAACACGATTGTAGTTGTGGTTCATCTCTCAATCAGTCATCAAAGCATTGACGGATAAAAAGCACGAGTCCGCAGTACACTTGGACCTCTGTTCTGCTCTGGATATCAGTAAATAACTTTTGTAAAATATGAAGCCTACCTCTCCCACAAGTTAAGACGATCAATGAGAAAAGTCTGACTCAAAATATGCCTCAAATCCACCGAGTAGTGTTCGGAATTTTTCTTCAGACTAGTCCAGACTTCACTGGCAAGTTAAAAAGACCACCTTTGACGACCATCCGCATTGTAAATGGTTGTCTGAGAAAGTATGTTTACTGAAAGTCATTGTTCATGAAAACTTTTCAGGATAGAGTTGTTCCAGACTCCCATACCACTTTGCTTGATTCTTCTTTATGGTGTATCAGTAATTGAACATAGTTACACAACTCAAGCATGATATCAGGAAATCCATCCACGGTTAAGACAAAATACATTTTAAAGAGACTGCTAGGCAAGGTACAGTCGTCCAGAAGGTACTTGCCCAAACTCCCTTTTCATTGCCGTAAATTTATAGAATTGTTTGAATAAAATAACCCACGGCCTGAGTAATATAACTTAGAGACATTTTTCACAATAATGTTAGCTGATCAGCTCTCCACCTTGGACTGACCACTGAGCGTTATGTCATCCTATTGATTGGTACTGAAACACCGTTTGTACTCGTTCCTCTTAGCCCCACATATACTACTGTGTTTATCACAACGGCTTACTTTTATAAATGACTGATTGCAACATCAACATTTATCTGCCGAGTATAAAAGCATGCCGAAAGCGAACAGAAACGGTTCTCTCCTCTGAACTGACCACTTGCCGAGGGGGCTTTGTCACAAAAGGAGTCATTTTTTCCGCTAACGGTACGGCTGTTTCATTTGTGTCCAGATTCATCACCTATGGGAATTTTCCAAAACTCTATGGTTACTCAAACTCACGGCCTCCAGGCTGTTGGTTGAAGATTATATGGTTGGACCTCAGGTGGCTGGGCAACAGTGTTACTGAGTCACACTTGCATGGGGGAAAAATACACCGGCTACAAAAGAAGGATGTAAGCCATATCTAAATTGAAACTTAAAGGAGCCATCATCTCAAGTGCACGAGCCTTCCATCTGAGGAGGTGCCAATCAACAAGTGGCCCTACATCATGCCCACTTTTTTTATTAAACACAACGTGACGAGATTCCATGACCGAAAGGCATACATTGTCTCACACTACTAGCCGGGAGCTGGTTGGTCCAGACTTGCTTGGAGGGCTACGAGAAGCGCGCTGTTAATGACTTGAGAGTGGTGGATGTTTACGGTGTCTGCGACGCTAACCAAAACCGGCGCTGTTTTTCGTACTTTTTGATTATTTCTACCCGGGAATCAATGGTTAATGAATAATGATGGATACTAATTATCTTATATAGCTGAAAACGCAGAACAAAGCACATAAGTCTGACTCAGTCTACGATACTTGATATTTGTGCAAAGACAAAATGCCAATTATAAGTTAACTACTTTTAATGGCTAAACTCTTTGAATTTGGATAAGCGCATCAAGTGGAGTAAAGTTTTTGAATCCGTTTAATCAGAGCGGTTTACGATTAAGCTGAGTTTAGACAAAAAATTTAGCGAGTCAGTAGAGTAATGAAATTATGAGAACTACGGTATTTTTTCTCAAGACATTTTAAGAAGTAGCTTCTAATATTCTCGGCCGGGACTTTTTCGCTACAAAATGTTTGACTAAGTAGATCAGTTGAGATTTTTTAAATTCTCCAATCCTAAATTCTAACTCCAATCAGTTGGTCTCGCGTCGGGATCATGCTGCATAACTTATGAGCACACTTCTGTGTAAGAACTAGTTTGGACATTTATATAATATTACGACCATGAAAGGATCAGCCCTGCTACACAAGAACTTTGGCAGATTCATTGGAAACTACCGAGATGTTAATGGTATTTGCGTGCGTGGCAACGACTGCCAGTTTGACTGACCCATGTTCGACGGTCCTGGTTAGGCAGCATATGATGGTATCGACTGCCCATGAGTACACCTGTTCTGTAACAATGTTGTACCTCTAGAAAACTATTTTTAGGAAGTATTTCATAATTTAAAATGGAACGACAATCAAAAACTCGTAGTAGGACTTGCTCTTTTTTAAATGCTCATCATTTAGAGACCCACTTGCTGTTGAGATACAAATAAAATAGTGCCAACGCCCAAACGAGCAAGCGGATCGATTGCAACCAGAGAACTGACACGATAAAGACCATTAAGTAAGATCAGTAGAAGTCTGACTTAAGGAACACCTGGAACGCAATCAGCCAGAAAACGAGCCGACTGAAAAATGAACAGGATTGATCATCCGAACGATCAGTCACAAACAAAGGTCGATTCGGTCAATGAGAGGCGTGCACATATAGGCCTGCACAACGTCCCCACACCAAAGCGCCATCAGTCACCTCGACTGGTAATGCAAATCTTGTAAGAAAGTTAAGAGCCCCAGTTAACACAACAGCAGTCAGAGACTTATGTTTTGTAGGCAAAATTTTAATGTATTGCCCTACGGTTTAGAAAAAAGTTTACAGATAAGTTAAAAGTACCTTATGAGCACTTTTAGCCGTCACAACGAAATTTGTATAAAAAGTCCTCCCACAGCCACGATACTTGCAGTTCGCTAAAGGTAGGGGAGAAGCATGCTTGAAATAATATAGTGAAGAAAATCTATGAGCTTCTTACCTCTAAACTAGTTTTCTTAGTGGTAAATGGAATGATTTTCTGCAACCATTTTGATATAAAATCTCACCAAGCTTATCAAACTGCAGCATCAAGCTAACAATGTCTCGAAAAATGAGAAGGATTTGTTTGAACTAAATGATAAACCCCAAGCGCTAAATAGCCTGTAAAACGGTTCCGCAATAACTACAGCCAATAGTTTGTAGAGCCTTAGCGGAGTTTGCTAATGCAGATGCAACATATCTCTCCAATGTTTCAAAAACGAATACCAGATGGCCTGCACTCATTGGATTATTATTGGGTCATCTGCTCATGCTCTGTGGTGCCTTATTTCCTTTCTAAAACTAGTTTCTATATCATGACACATTTTTCAGTTCAGTGCTAGCTTTTTATACAGCGTAGGCAGCCGCCTTATCAGAGTCGTTTTCCAACTCAGAACATTACGCCAGTCGTCCACGATAGTCATATGCTTTAGACTTATTAGTTGTCTGTCTTGTCTTCAACATCGCCTTCGATCACGCGTAGGCTAAATAGTAAAAGGATGCTAGTCACAATAAAATACAAAAAAATTTCCTCAAATTGTTCTTTTAATCCCGTCTAAAAACTTGGGATACTCTGAGCTTGTAGCTAAAAATTCCCTGTACTACAGGCGAGGGCGATAAAACTGAAATCGTTTCACAACAGGGACACACAAAGGCACTAATTGCTGAGCAATTGCATATAGTAAAACCGTTCAGGAGAATAATAAAAAACCCAAATTTATTTTGATTTTGTAAAACATACGCTTGATTAAACACCCGAAAAATGAAGCATATTGTATGACTATTTTGCAGAAGCATTATTGTAGATTCAATTTACTTGAAGAATTAGGCTGGCTGAAAAGTTATTAGACCCTAAAACGCCAGACACAGTAAACTTAACCCCACGTTTTCTCCCAATGTGTCTACCTTCATTTATTTTTGCGTTTCATTTCATCTTTTCTAGCTGGTGATACAGGGTTCCATGCGAAGTATAGCAGCATCCTTGCAAGCCTTCACTGCTTTCTAATCACATGGCTTTTTCATGAATGTAAAAAGCGATTTGTCAGAAAACTGATGGTTTTCAGTAAAACGGGCACGTATCCAGCAAATATCATTGACATAACTCCGAACAACAAACCATTCTCAAAATCGTGGGACTTGAAAATACCGACAAGTTTCGGCCACAAGTAATTCTGGGTTAGAATTTTGTCGTATAGGACAAGGTCAGCCTGTGCAAAAAGACCACCCAAATATGAGGATGTTTTCTCCCTATTGAACAGCACATGCAGCACTGAGCCCCAAACCCGAAATAGTGAAAAGCCCTCTAGATGGCGGTTGGACACAGGACAAACCAACTGGAGTGAATGGTCAGGAAATAAGTTATAAAAAACGTGAACGACATGTAAAGTCACTCATATTTCAACCGACCCACATTATGTAGTCTGAGTTTGTTCGGTTCCCCAGATGGCTAATTCCACTAGGGGTTGTGTGTGTAGCTCGTTCACCACGCTATTTTCAGTCTCATTGAACTGGGTATATTTTCATATATCCGTCGTTGAATAACATTGTCATTTGACTTCCTCTAAGCACGGTTCTAGTAATGATTCATTTACCGCGTAACTAAAAGAACTGACATAAGAACGCCAAAAGTGAAAAGCTCTTAATATCGTGCGTGCGTTTTAACCACGCTGTCCATGAGTAAGTTGTTTGTGTACCCCTCTGAATAATATACTCTGCAACCTGCAAACTCGTGTCGGCTGCAAACGAGTTCCGAAAAATAGATAAAACAGTTGTGTAGTGCTTCCTAGCCTTTTTGTTCTGGTTTCTTTTCGCTCACGTGAAAAAACCTGCAGAATTATGTAACTTTTCTATCTTCAGGTTTGGAACTTTCGTTTGTGGCAGTAACGGGCGAGATGGACCAAGTTGTTAAAGTGCTAATTTACTGACCGGAAGGTCCCTGTTTTGAACCCGATCTCTGCCTCTCGACATTTCTTGTCTAGGCTTGGGCGACCTGGCAGTAATCCAGCCCTTGTGTCTCCTTAGTGTGGCATGGCAGCTAGGCACCGAAAGGGTGCTCCAGATGAACGATAATTGCAGTAGAACAAGGCCGAGTAATGCCGAAAAAGCCATTGGTTTCCTAAACTTGGCTACATAATTCCTTGGCTTATAATGAGAGTTTTC
The DNA here is from genome assembly GCF_000715545.1 of Opisthorchis viverrini. Taxonomy (NCBI): domain Eukaryota; kingdom Metazoa; phylum Platyhelminthes; class Trematoda; order Opisthorchiida; family Opisthorchiidae; genus Opisthorchis; species Opisthorchis viverrini. The sequence goes on from NW_008751810.1 coordinate 474,659, forward strand.
TTATTTTGGAGGTCAAACGGTTTGTAGTTCCTATTGTACATTACGGCTTTATTTTCGTTGGAGCTGGTCAGATGGGAGGTGATGTAAGGCAGCTCCAAGGAAGAAAACGGTTTAAGTTGAATACACGCGTGTACACAACCACAGGATTTTAACCAGAGGCTCAATTAAATTTCAACTGAATAACTCGTTTGTCCCTTTTCAAGAGAATATTTTGACCGGGCACCATCCCTTGTCTTGGTGGGTACAACATTTGATATATCGGAATGTTTTTTCTTGACGGAACACTACGTATGACGATGATGAAAACACTTCGACAGCATACAGCAGTTTTTACTCTGCTTGGGGCTCCTCAGGTGCCAACTGCGTACAATCATGTGTTCCAGTGAAACAAAGCTGAAGAGTTTTCAGCAACCTACCATGTAAAACGGAGGAATATTTAATCTACCGTGCACCTTTGAACATGTATGTGGTTACTCGCGATACTACTGTTACACTCATTAGTCAACGGTTCTTGTTCTTTCTCACTCTTAACCAAGTTCGATTTAACCTACAAAATATGTGTCTCCACTCAGTGTGTTAATCACAGCCTATATCCAACCAAATTCACTCTAGATTCACTTCTTTCCCTGCACAGTTGACATCCGTAAACAAAACAAGTAAACTCTACTTGGATGCATAATTCGGATCGCGTGTCGAACTTCAAAAAGCGATAACGCATCCAGTATTTTTAAAGTAAATTAGACAGAAAGGTCGTGCTGTTTTCAAAAGATTTTAAGACATTTCATCCATTTGTGTTTGAATTGTTTGAATATTCCGGAGGGCGGAAGTATACGTACAGCCAAGTACGAAATTAGCCTAATAGTAGGTAATATGTACAGGTAAAACAATATTATACTTTACTCATCAGGGTTTCTAATTATAAACCGGCGGGAGCCATAATAAATAGAAAGGGCTTGGTTGAGCGCGGCGAGAAGAACGTGCACTCCCCTACACAGCATCTTGATTACGACACCATATGCGGGAAGCCCGTCCACGTAAGTAATTCTCTCGTCCAACGGAATATCAACTCAGCTATGAATTATTATTAATTATTAACTACGAGGCGCAAAATGTTTCTCGGATGGTGTTTTATTTGAGGCCGGTTCCTATGGGGACAACAGAAGATTCCAGGAATTGTTTGGCTTTATACGTGGCTTGATCTTGATTAGAAAATTCAGAAGATCCTACAACTAAAAGTCCTTACTAAGGAAATCTCTTTAAAAGTCAAATAAAACTTCTATTGGGAAGCAGTCACTCATCCAGAGCTGATCATGTGGTTTAATCAGCGAGGATATTCAACGAGGTCAGATGTTTCAAGCAGAGTAGCAAGTAAACTAGACTACTGATCAGTCATCGGCCATTGCCAAACCCGATGAAGCCTCATTTAAATCACTGATCAAGCGTACTGGTTTTAAGCAAGGATGCTAAACGTTACTACGAAAGTATGAGAAAAATGCTGCGCATGACCAAATGATGAATTTGTTGCACTGTGGAAAGTAGAGTAACCAAGCTATTCCATGCTATCAGATTTGTAAAACGTTTTGAGGTGATGAGTTATTATTCCAAAATCAAGGTTTTGTCAAAGGTTGTTATTCTTAGGCTAGTGGGGTCAGTGTGCAATAATTGGTGAGTCGTAATTCTGATGCACCGGAAGGTCCACAATGTCTGGCAAGGTCTCCTAATAACATGTGCTCACTATTAGATAATCGGGGGGGGGGGTTAGATGAGCAATGGGATCTCCGATTTCGATGGTTGATTTTTGACGGTACGGATTTAAAAACAGTCGACATGAGTCGCTTGGATAACGAACAGCAAGCTTAAACTGATTCGAATGAGAACAACAAGCTCTGAATTAGTTTTTTGTTAAAAACTTGCAGTTCATTCACCCATTCAACCATTGTCACCTTGGTTTGAAATAACAGAGCGTCTGTATTTTTGCTCTATCCGGTCTTGTTTATCTTCTGTCTTCTTTGCACTCTTCACGAGTAAATGTAATACATGTCATCGTCGTAAAACAAATCAACTCCTTAAAATACTTACTTTGGCATTGCGATATATTTCAAGGGCTTTCAAAACACTGCTTGAATATATGACATTCCGTTGTATAACCTTAAACTTTAATGTTTTCTCCAATGAAGTCTTAAGCCACTGCTATGTTTTCCTTTTTTCGTCTGTCAAGTCTTTAAACCCCCGCGGTGCACGGAACTTTGGCTGTATCACTCATTTTTCTGCATAAACAGCGCTGGTAGAAAATATGTCACTGGAAATTCTCGACATTCTTTCCACAAACCAAGAGTGAACAGGACACTGCCTTAAGTTGAACAGACTTGTGCCTCTCAAAATGCAAACAGGGTTTATTTACGTAAACCATGAAGTTGCTCCCAACGACAGATTGCTCCGAGACGTAAGAAACACACTAACCGTGCTTTTCAACAAGAGACATTTTAAAATTTTTATTGAAACAGTAACGGAAAAAAACAATTTTATGATTATTTTGAAGATTTGTTTTCATGGCGGTAACTTTTAAATAGGTTCAAAACAAGGCACAATTGGGGCGCCGGTTAAATTTTAACCAAGCAAACATGACTGATTTCGGTTTGTGCTAACAGAGGTAAGCTTGAGTAGCCAGAATTACTCAATTGCCTTTACACCTGCCTAACTTTTTCAAACTGGCACTTCAAAGAGCCGACAGATTGATGTTCATTCTAGTTTCAGAAGACTTTGCCAGGATTTCGGCATCGAATGACATGAAACCTGTACCCAACGTATAATTCTTTCAATCATTGCGAACATAAAAGACCCAAGCAGTTTTCCAAGGTGATCAGAGCAACAACCATGCTTCACGTTTGCCGAAAAGCTGCAATTCGGCTCCTCAGGCTCAACTTGGGAAGACTAACAAAGATGCTGTGAATTTGGTCTGGAAATCCAATCAATTTTTCTACTCCAGTTCAACATGTGACAAACTTTTTTTCCTTGGTTCTATCACTAGCTGATATTTCAGTTTGCGGATGCTTTGCCCATTTTGTCCTAGTCCTGAAGTAGATTGTGTGTGATTAGCTGAAAACGGGACACAGAAGTTTAAACTAAATATTTCCCGCAAAAAAACTGGTTAATATAAATTTGAGCCCGAATGTTAGGCTTGAGGTTAAACGCAGATAGGAAGTGTGCATATTAGGCATTAACGGATGGATTCCAGAACTAACTACCTATATGTCTGATGAAAGCTTTGGACCGTATTCAATCACGCACTGCGATTCGTACTGTTGGTTGTGGCGGATTTCAAAAGAATATTGGGGAACAGCATGGCCAACTCTTTGAAAGCTCAGAATTTTCATTGTTTTTGATGGGCCTCGGGGTCTTTTATGCGGCATTTTAGGAGTATCGCTCTGTAAGCTAAAGATCACACACTGTCCGACTAGTTTGCTTCTACACCACACATATGATAACATTGACAATTCCATATTGGAATTGTCTTGGAACAGTACTTTTAAATGTGATACAGCATTTGATTCTGGTAGAACTTACGGATTCTTTGGGAAGTTTTTGAATTAACTCGGAAGTAACTGGCTGGTGTGCTTGATCCGAAGGTGTCCGGCGTCCACGTAGACATGAGAAAATATTTCTGAAACACCAAGCATGTTGCGTCTGATTGGATTCACTGGTATCAAAGCTGCTGAAATTCATATGCATCCTTGAATACTTCGCATGCGTCGTAACTCCTCTGGTGATTGAAAGTGAGAAACTTGCGTTTTAAGACCTTTCAGCCGTCTGAATAACATCCATAATCACTTTCGTCGCCTGCATTGGGAAACGGACAACTGGCTTGAACTTGAATTTAATTGAAAGCACTGATTGGTCCATTATATCTCAACACTCATTTGCATCCTGATTCGCTAGACGACACAGCATGGGCAGGATTTGATGACGTTTTGTTTAGGTCTAACAGCGACTTATGACTCCCCGTGCTGTGAGGTTTTCGGTTTTTAAAAACAGAAAAATTCATTTTTAATCCAAACCTTTGGTGTAGGAAAACTTTCCTAGACGGTTTCATGAACATACAGAATGCAATCATCAGTGGTATTGCATCAAAATCTAATGTTTCTAACGGAGCCTCTATGAAGGCGTCCTCTCTTGAGGGAAGTCTGGCAAAAACTGGTGGACTTTGCGAGATGTTCCAAAATTCCCTCGCCTGAATGAAAGGCGTTTTCTAATCGCTTTGATCTGCTTAACACTAATAATGGCATACTCGTCTACAACCACTAGTTTCCGATTGTCTGTGAATTATCAGACCTGAGTAGGTGGTCCATATGTACTTAATCAGTGTATAAAAGTTTAGTTTGTAAGACCAGTGGTAATAACCTCTTTCTATCCGACTTTTCCTAGAACTGTACGTCAAGAATGTACACTCTCCTCGGAAACACGGGGAGCGATGCAAGATCTGAGATAGCGTTTCCGCGTTTTGGTCCTTAGGTTTTATTCAATAAAAGCGTTGCAGCCTAACAAAATGTCTTCTGTGATATCTGCACCCATCTCAGCTAACCACCGACCGATCCATCTAAACAAGCTTTGTAGTCTCTGATATGTAATTTGGTTCCGAAATAGAAGAGAAGACGGTTTAGGCCATTTTTATGCTTCCATATTATTTTTACATTTTATGACAGCTGTTAGATAAAATAAATAACATACATCAAAAGCTTTAAACCGTGTAGTTTTCTGCGTGACTCTCAAGTACGTATTACAAATAAAAACGCCGGAATTTTATAGTTGATATTTCTTTAAGCCAATCACTGTTTTTCAACGTTTAGTCATTCTACCCATTTGACTACGAATTCTTTACCAATTCTGGGTGAATGTCGGTTTGAAGAATTGCCTAATTGTTCAACCTTCTCGCCACTTGCCTATTTTTAGTAAGCTTCACAATTTCCGGAGTGACATCTTGTTTACGTTTCTTCGTATTCTGGAGGCTAATTGAAGTAGATTAAGTGCGTTCTGAAATGACAAAATCATCTGTTGATAAGTTCGACTGACTGACGAGTTACCCAGACCCCGCCTAGTGTCTATATATTTTCATAAACACTTTTTATCATTACCAAATAATATGTAAGCAGCAGGCAATCGATAAGTTGTTACCGCATTGAGCAGTGTCAGAGATATGCGTGGGGAGTTTGTTCGGTTGAATGGATTTTATGAAAACTGAGAATTCAAACTTGTTCTAGCGTATCCCGTAGACGCCCATTACACGAAGGAAAGAGGTACATACTTCACATTAACTGAGACAGAAATATTCACCGTCATTTCACACACGCACCTGATAGGTGGTCCGGGTGTTTCACATCCCCGAGCTGGAAACACGCACGGGGTCAAAAAAGCAATATCCGCCAACGGATGCAAAGGTTTGGCTTGGCTCATGTATCAAAACAAGCAGTTTTCTGATGGGCAAACAGGTCTCAAGTACAGACCTCAAATGAGCTAAGCAACAAGATCACTCGCGAAACTCATCCCACTCACTTAGCACCGAACACGGAGCGAGACAAATGAGCTGAATGCCAGGAGAAACCAGTTCTTCAGTCTAGTATTTACGGACTTGGTTACTACCTTCAGTATGATCCATCTCGTTGGTCCAATATATTTTTATTTCGCAAGTAAAATCTGACAGTATTTCACTGAATTAAGGCATAAATTTGTGGCCTACACCGGCAATAAGAAAATATAATTTAGCATCAATTTTGTGAACTCTGTTCCTTCAAAAACTTCTTATGACTTTGTGGAAGTTCCTAATTCTATTCAAGGGCATTTAATGGCAAGTGCTACTTTAGCCTGGATAAATTTCTTCAGAGAAATGACTGCACTTTAGGAGAATACCAGGCTTGTCCTCATATTAGTATAAATTTTTTTAATTCCGGAGTTGCGAAATTTTCTATGAACATTTGAGTGCAGCGCATAGATTAATAGTTTGTTACGCTTTGATTGGACCAGGGAAGAGGTTGAGAGAAAATCTAAGCCAAAGTGATGGCCAGGCATTCTGTGATGCCTTCCTCAAGAGTTTTTTCATTCTTGCTATCCGAATCCAGCAAGTTACAATCACGTGGAACAACCAATGAGATTGAGCAGAGAATTCTCAGTATTTCGAATATAAGAAGCTTCAGCGAATATACACTCATTTGCAAACTAATTTGGTTCTTTCGAGAGACTCACCTGGAACCCAGCTGAATTTCTCGTTTATGATGTTCTCAGGCAACTGAATGTGCTGCACCAGGCCGCCTCGTGTTTCAGTCGCTACAATATTTGAAATATCGCAATACATATATATTTTTGTAATGTACTACTCATAAGGTTGCTGAAAATCCATCGACAGCCCACGACCGGTTTCGCCTTCCTTGGGGCTCAAGAAGGGCGAAAACGGTCGTGGGCTGTCGATGCATTTTCAGCAACCTTATGAGTAGTACATTACAAAGACAAGAAGTTTCGTATTAGTTTCAAGTACATTACAAAGACAAGAAGTTTCGTATTAGTTTCAATTTTTTAGACCAGAATCAGGAACTTTAAAACTTCAGACTTACGGGCAACCTGTAGCTTTAATCGTCGCTGGATGTTGCTTTATGAAAGCGAGTACTTTCAGCTGGACAGATGCACAAGCTCATCGTGGCATACTGTGCACACTTTATACGTTGATGTAATTAGACTTAAGGTGGATTCTGGGTGGCGCTTGATAGTTTGTTTCTAGCTAAAAACAGTCCGATCGATTTCACATCTTTATTCGGGGATATAAACACTGTTTCCCCTACTAAGTAGCACTCTATGAGAAAAGACGCAATGTATTATCATACGATCACTCACTTGGATGTTTATATTGGACTTGGAAAAATTCTCATCTAATCTGGTTCCGACCGACTACCTATTCATCTATTATCTGGAGAGATGGACAGTTTCAAAACCACTAAAACTGACAGGATACTACAGGGTTGACTTCAGGTATGGGATGTACTGCGTTAGATGGACCAGCCTGTCGGCATTTGCTCATACTGAACTTTGAATGAACGGCTGACTGGCGTACCAAGTTATGTCTCACAGCGCCCATCTGTTATCGTTTAAGTACTTTCATATGGTTTTCACTGTCAACTCAACTTTCAGGAGCTTTTATCCGGTTTCAGTTCACTACCGTCCAAACAGCTGACAGACATTTCCATGCCACACCCATGTTAAACGTGAATGAATGAGGTAGCCAGGGCATGTCTGTGAATAAAATCAGACAGTATTTAAGATACGTCCTCATCAGAAGCATCAATTAGGTTGGTGTTTTATAGATGACTGGGTTGCTTTTGGCATCAAAACCCCCATTTTTTATGACTATTTTTGTAGGTGCAAGCGTTTGTGGTGAAATTGAAAGGTTATGCAGGTGAAAACTGCGAGGATGAGGAGATTTTGGTGTTTTCAAGTTCTTCCAGATGGGCCGTGCTGTAAAGCTGAATTCAGTCGCGTAACGTTCCGTTAGTATGTGCTGAGTGACAGACAGAGACAGACAAAGGGCTCGTTTTTTATATTTTGACCCGTCAACAATTCACATCTCATTTCTGATATGGGTATGTGCAAATTCTTTGGTCGAGTTAAACCATTAGATATAAGAAATTTAACTCAGCGCTAAAAGATATGATCTCAATGATCTCAGCACAAGCACACTCCAACAAACGACTAAGAATGTCAACAAACCAGAAGAAATGAATTTTGGGGTTATCAGAAAATTCGAATTTCACCCTTGATTATGGCACTCCTGGAACATGATAAATCTTCCATGGATGTCTCATTACATCTTCTATGTAGTAGAATGTATTGTTATGGTTGAGCGCAAATCCGGACTGGTCTTTGACCGCGAAGTGTGATTTGAGTAGGCAAAACGACTGGACAGTTGGTTAGCCCAAATTTGGATTTCTCATTAAGTTCTCACGGATGATATTGTCAGTCTGTCTTCGAGCTTCTATTCATGATGATCCACTGATTTTTACCTTCACCTATCTTCCCCATTAGGCTTCTGGTTATTTGTCCGCTTCCATCTAGCGAGCTGACCAATGTGTTGTGATCTGCTTCGATCCTCGGTCTTTTATGTACTACAGATTGTTGAACTTGATATTCGTTTGAGACCTTTATCTTTAGCTACAAACCTCGCAAGCTGAACCAATAGCAGTCGCCTGTATCCAGTTTTATCGTTTTGTCACTCACAGGAAAGAAAAGATGAAGCCAATAGTCAGTCTCGTGGTTTCGTGGTAACGTCTTTAGTTGTAAAATGCTTTTAGGTATCAGGACAAGGTGACGTAAACTCGTTTAAAATCATAAGACAGACAATTTTGCCCGTTTTGCTTAGCAAGATAAAATATTCCCAATAGACTATTCATGTGTTTTATCTCTTTTTTTCTAACGACGGACAGTTTGCAATATTATTCATGTTTCTCCCACCTTGTGTGGCCATCAGTGTGATTATGGAACGGCTAGACATATCTGGTCACAATTCGGAGCGCGGTCTGACATTGCCATGCATGCTTTTGGTTGCACAAAAAACTCCGAATTCTGCAGCCTACCCAGTTACATGCGTCATTTGGATATTAATGGCAGTCCGCTAATAAATAGAATTCCACAATTTCACTATCAATATTTGTATGATTTTCTTTTGGTATGTTTAATTTAGTATTGTCGATAGTGAAGAAACGCGGCTCCCAGAAGAACTTGAGATGATATCCTGACGAGCACCAGTTATACTTGATTTGCTGAATCGTTTAAGTTTTTCACGGATTTTAGTTTCTGAATCAAGTTAATTCTTTAACACCGCGGAAATAATAGAGAGCTATAGGAGTATACTTTCGTAAAATTGTTCAATTCAGTCACTAAAATGTGCCACACAAAGATTTGTTAGAACTGTGGATGTGAATCCTCTTTTTGAGTCATATTACTCGTTCATATTACTCGTGGAGGTGTCCCTCACTGAGACCCCACAAAACGCGCCAAAACTCTCACTTCAGATAGCCTGATGTGAGTCAAGCGCATATTTGCCATTGAGGAGAATATTTATTGCTCATCTAGCACAGGTAAAAAGAAGTGATGACAATCCACCACCAGGTGCCACCTCATGAAAACCAAATTCAAGACCAAAAGAAAATACTTCCACAACCAAGAGCAGCGATATAAAGTAGCAAATCGGATGTATGCAACAGGTTTCGTGTTGGGCAAGGTATAAGGAAAATTTGCGCAAGAATAACCACCAGAAGTCATCGGCCCAATTCCTTGATCTAGATAAATGATGAACAGTAAGGTCGCAAATTCAATCTGGAAAACTTTGACGTCCGCATACAAGAAATACAGAGAAGAATTTCCGGATACTTGATATTTCTTAAAAGATTCGATAAAGTGACACATTGAACTAGATCTAATCTATACGTCAATGCGTGCGTAAACAAAATTGGGCGTTTCCTGTTGCGTCACAAGGCAACTATGCACGACTACAGTGAAGCCTTTTAACCGGCCTGGTGTACAAGCACGCAAACAGCCTGTTTCCGATTTAACAACAAAAACGCAGCGAAAATGTTTTCTTAACACATTTTGCAGATGAAACAAACAAGTTTCGTTCTGTGGAACTTTTTAGGAGGTAACCCTATTTAGTTAACGCATCCACTATTGAGTAGCTTAAATCATGTCTGGAAAAATATGGCCAGTGCGCCACCTTTCTGGTAAATCGAACTTTGATTCTTTAAATTGATCTCTTCAGCGTTGACAGCCAAAATTTACCCAGTAGATGTGCTTGAAGTTTGACGTCATTAGTACTGATTCGCAAGTATACGGTGCTCAATTTACCGTAAGGGCTATTACTACCAAGCTACGCGCGTAAGTCTAGTATCAACCAAAGAAGGATTCTTGGACACGATTTAATTCCATCACGTTAACCTCAGGATTAACAGACGTAGAAATGTTGTGTGTTGACAGGCTTTGTTCATGAGGTCATCGATGATTTTCTAAAAAGCGTCGACACTGGTGTCGTGTGCGAAACATTCTCTCAGCTGCTAACCTGGAAAATTAAAAAACAACATTTAAGACATCTTAAATAAACGTTTTTTTATTCAATTAGCTCCAAAAAATCAGAAAAGTACTGTCCATGGGTGAAGTGACCGAAGCGCCACTATCAACCTCTACATAAAACAAAATAAATATCATATGTGGAATGCGGCGGCATATAAAAATGCACACGCTTACTAAATTATGCAAATTTTTCTTACGTGAGTCTCACCTTTGTGTGAAATTACTTTGTTCAGTCTGGACAAAGGTTTTTTCAGTGTATACGGGAACCGCCGCCTATCTGTTTTTTTCGTGCGGACATTGTCAAACACAGAACCAATAAAGAGAGGAGAGTTTAAGGCTTTAGCAGCAAAAAAGCTGAAAAAGATGTTCGTTCAGCCGTAACACTTTCAGTGCCTAGCTGTCATTTCACCAGAAGGACGCATGAGGGCTGGAATACTACCAGATTGCCCAAACCTAGACAAGGGAAGTCGAGAGACAGAGATCGGGTTCGAAACATGGACCTTCCGGTCAGTAAATTCGCACTCTAACCTCATGGGCCATCTCACTTTGACACCAAGTTGCTACACACAAACATACTTCACAAATTGGCCGCCTTTTCGTTATTTAATTAATTTTGCAACCCTTAGAGTGCTTTTTTCTATATGTCGGCTGACTGAGTTTGTGATGGAGTACAATCTACTCAACCTACATACCACTAGAAGCTAAAGATTGCCAATTTAAAAGGGGAATGTAACGAAACCAACTACTAATAAGGTTGATCAAGTTCCAACCGTCGAATTAAGAGGTGTCCTGGGATGGGTCGGAGGAATCAAAATTAAAAGTCCCGGCCGGTCAAATGATTAAGGCTGACCATCCAGATGACCAATTATACTGGGAGGTGGTCCCCTTGTCAGCAAAACATTTATAAGCAAAGGTAAAGCAGTGTGCAATACCTCGACACTGAGTCACATCTGAAGTACAATGTTCGGCTAACTTACTACGTAGTCGTGACGTCACCTCGGTTGGTGACGGAAGGTTCGCAACCAATTGTCTAACTAAGGAGACAGAACAACACCAGTATACACGTTCTGAATAATTGGCTTTCCTGATAACATTTCTCAATATGCTGAAGCATCTCAAACGCATACTGAGGCTCCAGCTCGACTCATACAGACAGAGTGAAATACTTTCTTCTTTAGTGTAATTAACATGAGATGACAGCTCTAAATTCGGAAACAACCCACTACCAGTTTTGTCGTTTCAGTGGCCAATCGGATGAACGTATTTCATGGAAGACCGGAGAGTCTACTGATGACTTTAACAGCAGTTCTGTGGAAGGTTTAATTTTGATCTCACGTGTCAGGTGTGTTTAGAAAACAAAAGAAATTTTATGGAATATTCAGGCAGCTCAGAGGTAATAACCATGGAACTCTAGGTGGCTTGTGTACCACATATAATTCGATCACCGAAAATATAAGGGCCACGATCGAGTTCCAAAATCTAGTAATTTTGTCATGTATGTGAGCAAAGGTCAAGTGAAAGAAAAAGCTTAGGGATAGGTCGAAGTACGTGTATTTCTAACCATCAGCTACTTGCCGACAAATATGCGAAGTACCTTAGCATTCTTATTGAAACGTGATCTATCTAAATGCAAAAGTAGGTGAAAATGGTGGAAAGCACTTTGATAGACACACAAAACCTGTTTCTGCGCAAATCCTTATCAAAAGGTTGTGATCAATGTTATTAGGATTCTAACGTTTTGAGATCCGGATCAAGTAATGGTTGGGTTTTTGGAGTCATTTTCGAAAACTTTCTGCACCCAAATTTCTTCTGGGCATTTATTCAACTGAAGTGAATATGACCAGAAACTGATTACTGACTGAGCAATTGAATAGCAATTACCAAGCTCAGCGAACTGACCAACAACCACCTGATCAATGAATGCGCTCCATCACATGATCAAAAACAAATTAAAATATCGCTCTGAGTACCGAAAATCCGAATACTTCAGGTTAATTGGTAGCCAATCAGTTCAGTGCATTTAGTCGTCTGAAAAGATTCTATTCTTGAATCGGGGGGCTTCTTTGATGAAGACGAAAGTTTGACGTTTATTCGTCAATTTTCGTTCATCGGTTGGTGTGAATGAATGGTTAAATTACAAAGGAAGTTGGGCGTGATCTGCAAATAAAATACGCCAAAGCAGTTGAACTACCGTTTCCCTCCTAATAAAAGTGATCAAGGCCAAAAAACGCCTTTTTATTTGCGGCATTTTGAATGTCTACTCAAAGTGGCTTAATAATAGCCAGGAGCAGAAAAGAAAGCCTTGTGAAAAATTGCAAAGTTAGAAACTTCTACATCATAATTGCTAGCCGAAATCCAGTGGGCTATTCTAGAGGTAAAGCAGCAAAATGTTTCGTTGTAACTCCAGGTTGGTTTGGGAATCAATATGTGAAACAGAGAAAAGCCACTGTATAACTTACAAAAAATATATCTTGTTATTTGACAGTATACTATGCTGCGCTACGTCATACTATGTTGTGCCATATTGTGTCAAACCATACTGTACTATGTACTATCATACTCTAGTATACTATATCCCGGTATATCACAGTATGCCGATAGCCAAACGAACATAACAGTACACACCATTCGACAAGCCTTACTTGACCGTACGTAATCCAATAACGGGTCAACTTTCATTTGACGTTCAAATCATATCCCCTGCTGACAACTTCCAATCCCCATGGCGTTTGAAGACACACTTTGATTAGGCTAACAGGTGCGATCAGTGAAAAGTACGAGAAACGGAGTGGGCAGTTTTGATAGACCTGTTTGTCTTAAGTGACTAAAATTCCCGCTTTATCTACCGCAGGCTACACAAGTGCAGTGTTTACCGCAGAATAAGGCGAAATATGTATTTCACTACTGGCAAAAAGTCTATAGGACTAAGGTAAAAGATCGCCTCCTGGAATGTTGTTTTTATGAAAAGATTCACAGTAGTTCCAACGCTGCTTGGATTAGCCAGACTTGGCTTATTCGGCAGATGTCAGTGTAACACAAAAACTGATGTTTGATGAGCAGACTAGCCCGATCAATGACAAACGCGCCTCGAATTCGTCGCCTGTATTGTCTGCCATGTAGTTGATCTACGTAGGGAATGAAGCGCAAGAAATTCCGTTTAGGTTAGTCCCACAAAATAAATACAAATAATGATAAAAGTACACATTAGATGATAAACTGAACTGTTTATTTATTCACCACGAACTTTACTGTTCCAGTGCTGTCTTGCTGTTGAGCAAGCGTTTGGCATACTTCTTTGGACATCGAATCCACTTTCCAATTAGAACGCCATATATGAGAAGGGGATGGTGCGATGTCCGAAATGCCGTTTTAACTAAAATTGTACGCGGGGAGTGCATTCAGAACTTTCACTTTCAGGTACATCACTGAGTTTTCTGTCTGAATTCACTGGTAGAATATCCGAATATCTCGTTGGTGAAAGTAAACACAGATTAATCCGCCGCAGCTCCCACATCTGGCTGAAGGGTGCTATGAGATTTGAACGATCCCGCCTTCCTCGTAAAAGGAGATGTGCACTAGCCCAAGTAGCGTGGAATCGATTTTCTGTCATTCAAGACAGAATTACACCCAGCTCAGATTTGCCGCGAAAAGTTTTGAACCACTCTGTAATCAACACTTTTAGCATTCAAATTCAATGTATGGTTTTACAATAGGACGGGGCAGCCATACAATCCGTACACAGCATAAGATATTCATCATTTGTGCCATTTACTTGGTAGAGTGGACTGCTGAAACACCAGATGTGAACCTGACCGAAGTTGAACCAAATACCACAGTGCAGGCGACTGAGAGAAATAGTGACGGCGACAAAAATTCAAGAGTTAGGTTTCACAACAACCAGCTGAGTACGTCGGCTAGGGTATTCTCTGATAGGGTAGCCACGTAAGTACAGGGTTAAAAGCGATCAGGCTGTTGTCATTCACATGCGTTTAAAAGGAATTGGTCAGACTTTTAGAACCCTCATTCGGGAGCATGGGTTGATCATTGAAGAATACACACACCGACTGGTAAGCCTCCGGCTAGTTGATTGCTGCATACCTAAAAGGGGAGTTGTCATACGTCCCATTGTTGGCATCAAAATTTATATAACATAAGCTACCAGTGTGAGCAAATAGTAGATTCCTCAGTGAACCAGCAAGCAGATGAATGAATCTAGGGGATGGAATTGACTACAATTCCACTAGTGGTTCCAATGAGTAGGGTTCAACAAGAAATTGAACCCGCACACAGCATTCAAAAGTGCAACAAGGGTTTAGCACATGCATGCAAGTTACCACCCGTACGGATTTAGACTCGATAAATATTTCAAGAAGCTGAAGGTAAAACGCTCACCAACGATAAACGATAAGGCCTCCCGCTGAAGAATTCTGTGTGGAATAAAATCCTGGCTCCTGTTTTCAGCAAACACATCGCCGACCTATCTGGGGCCAGAAAGCCGCAGCAAACAAGCTAAACTTTAACACCTTCAATGTGGATCTGCAACCAAAGATAGCCGAGGGTAGGCTCAGCGAGCAAAAAAAAGCAAATGAGGGCCACCATTATAAGCTGTGAAAATCTCGTACGTGCCGTACAGTGGTTCTAGCTGACACAGTTTTTGTTCTTTGACGATTTGAACAGGTGTGATAAACGCGTATTGGAGGCGTTGGCTAATGTGATTGATGCGTAAGTTCAGCGGTGTCCGTGGAGTTTTCATTGAGGAAATCGGGGTGAGCTATGCAACAGCTTGGCTTCACGGGAGACACTGAGGTCTGATAATGTCTCAAACCATTGACGTGTCCCCTCTCGGGGTACTCATCTATGTAGACTGTATTGACCAGATCCGCTGAGTTTGCTGGTAATGCATTCCATACTTCGTTGCTGAGTCACTGTTTGACCTCCTCTAGCTCGCTCCCATCCTTGTACAAAACACTTTTCGAGAAATTCGGTTAACTGGCACATCTAACATCTGAGCAAGCCAGCGCAACTCATGGAGTCTGGCCAGTTGATAGACCGTAGAAGACTAAGCTCGTCCAAAAGCCATTCGAAATACTTCAGTATTTCTGATCCACTGTTCGCAGCAGAATCAGATAATGCTCTGAAAACATCAATGGTCAGACAGTGAAAGTCTTTTGACGTCCTCAACGCGCAGCCGCTAAGCTTGACCCGTATAATAATATGGGGCACCCGGGAGCATTGTAAAGTCGGTCCGTGATGTCGCGCCTGCACCTCAGGTGATGCTGGTTCATAAACCGCCCATGACTTTCCCAATCGACATGGAAATATCACCTTTCGAGAGACCACCAGGAATGATACAGATGCCCAGGTAGAAAAATGTGTCTAGGAGCCTCAATCTGTTCAATCTGTTCATCCGCAAGCATGAGTTTAGGGTCGCACCCATCTACTCCTGCAGCAGCACTTTGAATTTTGCAGGTGTGAAGAGCATGCCGAACCACGAGGCAGGATTATTTAAATTGTTCACCATTATCTGCATGGTGATGGCGTCAGGTCATAAAACAGCTATGTCGTCTGCGTACTCTGTATCTGTATGCAAATGTCCTGGAAGCACTTTCACCTCACAGGCCAATATTTGGTCTTCCATATTCGCAACAGTGACAAAGTTGGAGAGAAAGGGTGAAAGCAAACAGCCTTGGCTGATAACGCTTAATGTGGTGAGAGTTCCCCGCAAACCTTCACACGTCCGCGGGAGTTGGCGTAAAGTTTCTGAAAGAGGGTCGATAATTTATGGAGGCTTACTCCACACTCCACAGACACTGTCGTAGTGCCTCACGGTTCAGGGAGTCAAAGGAAGGTTTCAAGTCAAAGTAGGCAATCATCGCTGGTCGCCGGGAGAGGGGTCACTGTTCCAGAATCTGATGGAGGGTTAAAAGGTTATCGATGCGTCTTCGTGCAGGACCCAGCTTGGTTTTCGTGGATCTGTCTCCCCTTGTGTTCAGTCATACTTCAAAGGATAAGACCAGAGGGCACTTTCGATGCCACAACCACCAGACTGACGCCCTGGTAGTTTTTGTACAGCCTCCGTTTAACCTTGCTGGAATATCTGTCGACGTGCCTCATTCTGCAGGCACTTTTCCTTTGCCGCATATCGCAGCAATTTTTGCCTGATGTGTAACCAGAGATTCTCTGCCTACTTTAAATAAGTTTGAATAAAGACCGTCCGGTCATGGTGTCTTATCACGTTTCAGTACGGATATTTCGCACTTTATTTCTTCTTCCAATGGACGATTAAGGTTCACAATCCATTTATCCGTACGAAATGCCTCCAATGACCGTGTTGCAGGAAGCTAACTAAACTGTCCTTCAAAGTTTTTGACCCACCATTCCAATAAACTTTTACGCGAGTTAGTCAAAGAAGTCCTTTTTCTTACCGTTCACTGATCGTTGCATGCCTCTGATGAGTCGATGGTATCAGTTGGTGTAGGGCACAGCCGTTTCATGTAGCAAAAACCTTTTCCATCACCAAGCTTTGATGTCCACCAAAGCTATCGGTTTTTCCTTAGGCTGTTCGCTGTTGGACGTTTAAGGGGTTTGCGTGCTTTTCTCGTACTCGTTGCCTTCTGGTATGGATTTACTGGCATCAGTCAATATAGGTGATCTTCACGATGTTCAGTGTTTTCTTGGTCGTATCGGCGAGGTCGAAGTGAACGCCGCTAGCCTAACTCTTCTCACATGCTTGATGAACGTGTTCGTTACCAGTTCAGCGTCGCTTTTCTGTAGACAGTAGTTGAGCTAGGTACGGCAGTGAAGCATCAGTGCTGAACACTGATATCATGCTGCCGATGATTGACGATGATGATGATGAGCAGGAGGAGGAGGAGACACTTGTGAGCTATGGTAGTTCTCCGAGGACGGTGGATGGGCATGTTTATTGCTGACTTGCGAGGGCTTGAGGGGTAACGAACTATCAGGCGCGCATGCACCGTGGCGTGATCGGTATCAGGTTGTGTCCCGAAGGAATTGTGACTGTCCACCGTTGACTGATGATCAAGTAATCCAGCTGGCCCACGGTTGATTTGCAGTTGGCTGCCTCCAGATTACGCGATGCAAACGTTTATACCGAAATTTAGTGGCGCCTAGAAAAATTTGATGATCACAACTGGAAAAGAGCTCTCTGTTTTTTGTGCCAAAGCCATCGATTCCGAAGTGACCAACCAGATGTAATTCTGAGAAACTCAAACGACCGATCAGGATGTCCTTATTGCCGAAAAAATCGCATTATCAGTGCTTCTTTTCTGATGAATTAGTCCGGATGATTCTCAGTGGAACGTAACCTTCTCAGCTTCAGAACTGCAGTCCATTGGGGCAAACATCGACACTGCAATCAGGCATCGATATTGTGTTGGGGGGCAGTGGGTTTGATTGATCGGATAACCCACAAATAAAGCACATCGGTCAGGTTACTAACAATCAAATGGCCCAGTAATGTTTGCTTGTGTAGTGGGAATGGTTTGGGGAGAGAGATCGGTGAACAAAGACCTGTGCAAGCAAATGATACCACCCGATCGCCTCAGGCTAAAGAATGGGTTTTGTTGAGGATCCTCACTTTGAGTCTTTGATTCAGATGTCTAGCCTACAGGGTGGTGAGAGGACATGAGGTTTTATTTGGGAACCTACCCGCTAGCTTCTGACTCAAAAGTCTGATCCGAGAGACTGCAAACAGTAAGGTTTCCATTGGTAATCTGTCCGGAACCAGGGGCTCATTAGACTGACCCACCCGCATGCAGGCCTGGCCTGGCTCGAAGATGCGAGGAGTAAGGCATCACTGTTTCACTCACGATACGGCTACACATAGCAGGTGGCTGCGTCTTGGATTTGAAAAATATTTCGACCGTATAGGATAGTACGCCGGCTGTCACGCTTAACTATTAGGCGATAAAGGTGTGCCATTTTTGGGGCCAACCTTTCCTAAATTATCCTTTAACGGGGAAGAAAGCATTATAGTTATGCTGGTCTTCTGGGAGGGAAAATCTTGCTGTCTTCATACTCCTACCGCAGAGGACAATACGACTTTATCCGAGACAATTTCGTAGCAAGATTACAGGTATCACTAGGTCTCGCTGCTCTCGGTCTGAATGCTTACCTCTGGCCTGGTTGTACCTTGTAAAACGAGGTTCCAGGGATTGTTGCAGTACTCAAGCCCGGCCACCATTTTTAGGTGATAACTGTAGGTCGGGGGCGACTAAGCAGATAAAAAGTACTATCCACGGGCGGTAGCCAGCGACTCGTTAGCATGTGAGGTTCCTTGCTGCAGTTTCTACACGGCAGTTCCTACACAGTATTGCTAAAGCACTGGAATAATACCCCTGGTTATGAAAATAAAAAAGCGGAAACTATCTAGGGCCAGTCAACACATCTCCTGGACAGAGCAACGATGGAAGTGGCGTTTTATTAAAAACCTAGTGTAACAGTGGTCAGGGAAAACCTAGAAACTCACTGAACATAAAGGCATGGAGGTTACACTGGTGGTCTGTAATTCATGCGACGGCGTGAGATGGATGTTTCTAAGAGGAGAGTGAGATGATTTTTGGCCCTTCAGCTAAACTCATTTTTAAACTTTAAATGATTTTCTACGTAATGCGGCCAAAACTTGACTGACGGAATTTGCATTTTTACCAGTGGTGAAGTTCAGCTGCTGATTCTTTGTCTTCAGAAACAATTTTGAAGTCACTCACAAATAAAACTAAAAGATTTAATCGATGGGGTACTCGCAAGTACATTTGGCACACTTTGGGTGGAAAAATACTTTTCAGTCTTTCATCAGATGGGAAGCACGTTCTTTGGAATCTTGCATATCGAGAAAAACAAGCTCTAAATTACATGTTAGTCCCCATGCAAGTGGTTATGGACTTTCCTTGCCTTTCGCTTTATCTTTTGGTACGTTTTCCGATTGTGCTTACTGAATTTTGCTCCGATTGGCTGCGCTAGTTTTGTTCAACATCAGAAGAAAGTGAAAGCACCCATTCACATTCCTCCTACGGTAAGACAGAAATTCATTCGTTGGACCCCTTAGCGTATTTTCTTTGATGCATGGGCGACGTAACCGACGTCCCCCTTCGCCAATCCACGTTACCAAGGAGAAACATTTACGCTGGTTCACGATGACAGTGGTTATCTGAGGCCGAAAATCTATTTTTTTCTGAGAATATGAAGCTTTCAAACCGAATAAATGACGTCAACGTACAGTTGCAGCAACTTTGATGAGTTTGCATTGGAATCTGTGGTTATTGGCAATGGTGGGAGTGCTTACACCACTTCAGGAAACCATAAGCCGTTGGTTGTCGGTAATAAATATGCTGATAATGCCGAGGCTCAAAGGAACAAAAAAGCAATAACGCACTATCCTGTCGTTTATTTGTGACGTCTAGAATCGCAGCCAAAGACCTTATAACCAGGAACGAATAGCCCCAACATTACATCGAAATATATTCGGCACAGATCCGAGCAATTGGTACAGAAAACCAGAATAAACGAGATGGCGGATGGAGGAAACTTGGCAAACATTTATTATTTAGCCTAAATTGACTGACTTTCACGTCGCATATAGTAAGTCCAGTAGTCAGTATGACCTTCTTTACCGTTTGACCAATAGTCTGTGAGACCTCAGGCCGAAAAAGCAATCTGTAAGCTGCCGCTGTTTTCTAGACCAGGCTGCAAGAATGGAAGTGTGTAGAAGCATCTAAATGTCGTAAAATCTCATTTGTCAAGGCTCGGTCGCTCACCAGCCGAATGTTTGTTGCTGGTTTTTGGAGAGTTGGTGTTACGCTGTACGAAGTACACACGAAGAACAACGATTTACTGCAATTTCTGAATGCTTTTTGCCAATTCTTCTTCGACCGACAGAAATGTTGGCGCGCTGTTCGTATACAGAAAAAACTTAAGACGGACACAGCCGGAGTATAGTCTACATGCGCACAAAGTACAGGCAGAGCTTTCCGTTTTTTGACTTTCAGCTTTTGTATAACTTTAGTAATCCATACTAAATCTGATGAGTTCCTACACTGCCGACAATTAAAAGTGATCAGTTGAAGAGGATTGCAAATTTACTGAGGACCGATTACAAACTATTGAATGACAAATGACATTCTGGCACTCGGAATCTTTACATATTTGGCTTTTCTGTCCTTCAGGATATTTTAAATTCCACAGAAAGGAATTCGTCCATTTGTTCCGTCGAAAACTAACTCATTTAGCCGTGATTTTTACCTGATAAAAAACCTGAAAGAAGGAACTGCATGTTAGCTGTGCCTCGTTAGATCACCCTTAAAATTTAAAGCCTCTTAGCCTAGAAATCGGTCCCGAAAGCTTCAAAAGAAAATTGACAAAATCAGGCGCTTCAACTTGCGCAATACAACCCAAACGATCGCTGTAGCTCGTCATTGACGTAAAGCCTTTTGAGTGCCAGTTCTGTTCTGCTTCTTTACAGCGCATTTGATCTGATATCATGGAAGAAACTTGCGACCGTTTAATCGGTTCCTTCAATGATAAAGCAAAAATTTTCTATAGCTGGGACGTGTTTGAACAGAAAACGATCGGTCTATTTTTGACCGATGAGTTCTCTCACAACTAGAGAGCATTCCCTGTCCCCTGTTAAAAGTGGTTGCTTTAATAATTATCTGTCCAATAAGCACGTCTTGGTAAGAAATTCAAAAACCAGTAGTCGCTTTTGCATTTGTAAACATTCTCATAAAAAACTACGTCAAATTAGGTAGGAGGTAGATGGAGATGTGATTTTATTTTGGCGTTGGATGCTGTTTCATGGCAAGTCTAGTGTTGAAAGAGGGCATTTATTAAATCAAGACGCATCCATGCGCTTGGTGTGGACTTTCGTGCGCAGTAACCACCTTCTACGTTTTCTGAGATCCAACGTTTTTGACACTCATTGTTGCATGTTTATTCGTTTTCCGATACTTTCAGGGAGCACTGCACAAACCGATAAATGGACTTTGTTTGAATCGCGTTCTTGACAAAAAGGAACGAGTCCGTGAGAAAATGCGTCAATTTATTATAGCCAAAATGAAAAACGATACATACTACTTGGGTTACATGTGCCAGTCGTCGAATTCCCCATCAGCGGCTGCGTCGAACTGGGCTTCAAAATTCGATGGTATCCCAAACTACTTGGTCTCTTTAGTAGCCTGTTAAAAAAGAGCCACAGGCTCTGCGATTAGCTGGAACTCTTCAACAGCCATCTTCAGACAGTTTAACCTTGTCTTTTTGAGTGTTGAAAGGTGACAGGGGGACGCTATCGTATCTCGAGGATAGAACATACTTATTTGAGAAAGAAAACTTAGACGAAATACATGTGTGCGGGACAGACCATTGTTCTGTTGGTCGCTTTACAAACTCCTGGGTCTTTAAAAACTGGCAGATGCCCCGAAATGCCAAGATTAGAGGATGCTCATTGAGCCGCAAGCTTGAGCACCGACCTGAGTTCTCGAATGAAGGAATATAAGAAGCCATAGAAAGCTTGTTGTGAATACCTATCACTCGTGATTATTGATGAACCAAAGGCTGGTCAGCAGATGGACAGGAACACGGTCCTATTAGACAACATACATCTTTCGTATCGATGGACTGTTCTCAGATAACGGATAACTGTAATTAATTTCATGCTTCCAAGTGTTGATCAGGCTGAGGCGCATTAATCCGCTCATTTATTCTTTTCTTAACAAAGCTGCTCACAGGAGCAGATGCATACTTTTCGTACACGACATCTGCATCGACTGCAGCTCCGGTCCGCACCTGAGCCGGTAGGGAAGCCACTAGATTTGCGGAAATGAGATGTTATGAATAAAAAATTTGCGATTCATCTTCTTGAGCGATCTCAGCAGGCCTCATACTTACAAATAATTCAACCAAATGAAAGGCGGTAAAACCGAACTGAAAATTTGTAAACCTAATAAAGGTCAAACAAAGTCTTACC
The DNA here is from genome assembly GCF_000715545.1 of Opisthorchis viverrini. NCBI lineage: Eukaryota > Metazoa > Platyhelminthes > Trematoda > Opisthorchiida > Opisthorchiidae > Opisthorchis > Opisthorchis viverrini. The sequence goes on from NW_008751810.1 coordinate 496,737, forward strand.
GATGAATATCACAAAAAAAAACTAGAAAGGAAGACTGATTGAGAGAAATTTGAAAATGGCAAGTACTTTATGTTCGTAATAAGCTTTTTGGAACATGGTAGTTGGTGCCGATCGTATTCAACAGTACAATCCGACCACTGGTTGCCTCAAATTTACTTGTCAGACATTCCAAAAGAGTAACAGTGAACGGTACAATTTTCCCACCATATAAGTTGCCTGATTTTCTGGTCGGGTTTCATGTCATCTCAGTGTATGCAAACGGCCACAGAACAATACCCTGAAGATACTCTTCATGAACGAATATATCTGTCATTGAAGAATTCGCTGACGGCATAAAGGCACGTTCAAATCCTGATAACTTTTTAACCAAGTTATTTAATCGCAATGGCAATGGCATCTTCAACATCCCTGTTTGGGATATAGGAAAGTAGGAGTTGGTCGGAAGTAGTTATCTATAATCACTCCTGTGGCGTGAAGAAGTTAACAACTCTTATGAGTAATTCAACAATCCGAATTGATAAACCAGATGTAGCGACCACATAGAGTCCAATGCAGATACAAAGCCATTCCTACACTGCATGACACACATCAGTGTTGGGAAATCGAACACTACCCTTTGTCAGAAACAGACACAGCAGCCATCCAAAGCTAGTCGTGAGCCAATCCGAAGGTGGTGTATCTTAGCACTACCTAATCAGTGTTTAGTCACGTGAGCATGCTGTCTAAAGGACAGTTCGACCGAATGGCAGCCCAAATAGTCAATAAAAGCAGATTTGAAGGACCCAGGTACCAAGTGAACACGATTTGGAGGAGACCTGGAAATATGTTGCTGACCGCTATTTCTCGTACATCAAAAAATTATTTTTTAACAGTGAGATGCAGACAATGTTCTTACTGTGCCACAGCACCGTTGAGAAAGCCAGTTCCAACTGAAATCAAGATTGCATACCGATTGCTACCGAGACAAACAAAAAAGGTTTGCCAAAATGCTAAGCATGTGCAAAAGAATTGACAACCTGAGCTTGAACAGCACTTTATATCATTCCCTATTGTAAGAATGTCATGGTTAAAATAATGACTGTGGACAGGATATCTTAAAAGGTAAATAGTCGACTCAAAATACATTCAGTCGTTACTTAAACAAGGTGTCTCACTTGGTCCTGCCAGTAAAATCCTCATCCCCCAAAAAAAATTCATTTAAGCGGATCTCATGGATGAATACGTTTAGGATGCCCCCTTTTCTCTCCTCTTATGGTAACAGGTAGGTCCGTCGCGCTAGGTGAGCTTCAGCGGTACAAAAGTGCTTTTTTCTAACGAGAACAAAAGTAACTAGAATTTCGACTCTCTTTTTTACCAAGTTTTAAAGCTAACTATTTTGTTCACACCTACTTCCTCTCTGGGTTAGTCATATTCCAGCATCGATCATTTCATCCAAATAATATATCTAACAAATCGATCAAAAATGTGTTGAAGAATTAGGACCTGATCCAAACTTTTACAGATATTTACTTGAAGCACCGCTCTCCGCTCACTAGCGTGCACTCATTGGAAGCAAAACTCATAGAAAACATGAATTTCTTTTAAAATCGCTTGTCTTTTATGTCTGATGCACGCACGCACGCACGCATCGTGTACTTTGTTAGTTGAGAAAGTTAGTCCTCTGAAATTTATCCGTCAAAGAAACAAGATGACAATAGGAATTAACAGGCATCTTGCTTAAAAATTCATTGAGGTATGTTGAACTTTCTAGAAGCATCTCCTGGTTGAGTCAGTAAGAGGTATTGCACTCTTATAGAAGTGTCAAGACTCAGTTAAGAAAGCGGTCAAAAACGGAGTGTCGTTTCAACGGCTTTAATAAACACATTGCTAAGCTGTTGAATTGTGGCACCTTTTCGGTGTCTAGCTGCTATGCCGCCAGAAGGAAACCCGAGGGCTGGAATACTGTCAGGCTGCCCAAGCCTAGACAGGGGAAATCGAGGGGCAGAGGTCAAACCACGGATCCTCTGGTCAGTAAATCTGCGCTCTAACCAACCTGATGTAAATTTGAAAAAACGTTCTAAGGTTCTCAAAAAAATTGAAAGACAGATAATTCTTCCAGTCCTGATTTGCATATAAAGACTATTTACTAACAGTAGCAAGGTGTGTGGTTGAAGTTTCAAACCACGGCAACAAAGATTCGAAGCAAGATCTTTGGACTAAGGCTATCCCTCGTCCATTGCTTATTAGTTGCGGTGCTTCGGGTGACTTTATCCAAAAAACGGGTTGGAGACGTAACGTTTTTCAAGGCAAAAGCCCATAGCGACATCACAAAGCTCTGAATAACCTACAGACCGTAAGTGGGTTCTTGGCGATTTTTCCATTTTGTTCCCAATGCATTGTTGTGAAATTGCTGCTCACAGCTGGCGTATTTAACTACTCCGGGATAAAATTCACGAGTTTTGTTCACTAGCGTCAAATAGGTTAGATTTGATTGGAGTTACAACCATATGCTAGAAGTCAAACTACGCAGTAAGCAGTTCTGCGGGTGGGCAGCCCAAAAGTACATTGAACTTTGAAAAATGCACACATTTGCAAATCAATTTGGTTTTCACGAGAGACTTAATTGAATCTCTCGTTTATGATATTCTAAAACTGAATGTGCTGCACACAGGCTGCCTCAGGTTTCAGTTATCGCAGTATATTTTCATAGAGGAAACTACTCACAAGGCTGCTGAAAATCCTTCGGAAGCCCACGACCAGTTTCGCCCTTCTTGGGGCTCATCAGACAGGCGCAGTCCCCAAGTTTTCGTCAACCTTATGTTTTCGAGAAATACACTCATTTGCAAATCAATTTGATTTCCACGAGAGACTCACTTGAACCTCTCGTTTATGATATTCCACAAGTGAATGTGCTGCACACAGGCCACCTCATGATTCAGTTGGCACATTGAACTTCAGCCTCCAACTAGTAAATTATTCGGCCTTTGACGAGGGATTCTACTGACTTAAATGGAGTTTTTATTCGAAGTGCTTGAGATACGATTACCCAAATGGAGCATTTAGTAAATCCAAGGAAGTGTATGTCATTGTGATCAAATACCACGTGACCCAGCTGATTGCCTTCTAGACTTATGAAAACGGAACTTGAGGACAAAATCTCAAATTTCCTCGTATTATTAACAAACCAGGAGTAGTTCACAAGCTGCGCTAACCTCCAAGCTGGTAACTCATCATTCGAGTCAACAATTGATCAATTGACGCGAATTTCGCGAGTGAAGTGGCACCCTATTCTGTCCAGATGCGAGTTAATTACACTGCTCACCAGCAACTCTTTACCACGAGCGGTCTAGTCCTCAACTACTTGCGGGGCGATCGCAAGTTTGAAACTCCCTTGGGCCCCTTGATCACCGGTGAAGATTCCCAGTAAGGAAGAACCAGCTGTACATGGTATCTTGGTTTTCCAGAACAAAAGGACTTTACTTGCACGATAAATTCATGTATCGAAATAAAGCTATCTATTAATATCTCACAAATATTATCAAACAGTACGTCGAATCATTACCCAGGGCATGAAAATTTAGGTTCCCTGAATTTAACGGAACAAAACACCGCGGTAAAGTGTGATTTGATGAAACTACCATTGATGATGGAACTTTTGCATTCCAACTGCCAAGCTCGGCAAACAGACCATTAACCAAGGCCATTATCTGCATTTCACAACATTGCTTGTACCATTTAATCTCTCATTTCCATTGCTTACCTAAGATTACTGTATGTTAGTTGCGTTCTCTATTTATAGACCTTCGGTGCTGTAGTCAGGATTACTAATATCACCGAAAATTAAGATAATTGCTTTTTCTTATGTGTTTTGACTATACATTCCGAAATTTTATGGTAGTATTTCCTTAGTTTATACTTCTATCCATGGACCGTCTTCCTAGCCTTCCACGATGCAGTTCATTAATAACTGTCTTGTAGAACAGCAGAGGTAGGATATTACTTCCAGCACACGTGCGCTTGTATCCAGAAAACTAATTCGCATAAGCCCTCTTACACGTGAAATACATATCGCTGACCAGCTTCCAAAGCTGGTGAATTCCAAAGTGGAATAGGAAACCCGTTTCAGGCTGACTTGTCCGGACGATAATTGGTCAATAGCCGGATTAAAAGTCATGGTTTGTCACTCGAAAGGTTATGGGTTACCCAGGAGAACCCAACAATTACCGAACTGTCGAACTGTATTTGGCCAGCTATTTTTGAAAACATATACTTGGATGTCGAAAGCTATCTTCATTTTGACTTCACAGGTGGGTTTTATGAGATATGGCACATACTTTGATTAGTATTTTCAGATTTCCGGAAACAGAAATTACGCGCCCTCGGAACGGTTGGCGAAGCAGGGTGGGTGGTGTTAGACAAAATATTTCGAACATTCAGGAGCAGCCATCTGTTTCGAGCCAGACTCGCAAGCTGTTTTCTCTCATGTTAACGTAGTAATACGCAAAATCATTAGGTGGATTCCGACAACATCCATGTATAACCGAATATAGTTTTTGGGTTCAAGGGCCACTGTTTGTTGGACGGAATTGAGCTCTTTTCTTTCGGAAAACAACTAGACCTAAGTGAGTGTATTCCTCGATATCGGTTGAATTTGGGTTCAAGTAGAACATAAGGTTGACATAAACTCGTGGACTGGGTTGACAGAAACTCGGGGACTGGGCCTACCCCATGAGCTCCAGGAAGGGCGAAACTGGTCGTGGGCTGTCGAAGAGATTTTAGCAACCTTGTGAGTAGTTTCCTTTGTGGAAATATACTGCAATATCTCAAATATCGTGCCATGAGACGGCCTGTGTGCAGCACATTCAGTTGTAGGGTATCATAAACGAGAGATTCAGTTAAGTCTCTCGTAAAAATCGAATTGATTTCTCGGAAACAGTTCAATTTGGGTTCAAGTAGATCATATGGTTGACGGAAACTTGGAGACTGCGCCTACCTGATGAGCCCCAAGAAGGGCAAAACTGGTCGTGGGCTGTCGAAGAGTCTTTAGCAACCTTGAGAGTAGTTTCACAAGTGAAGTCCATTTTTAGGTTTCAGCCCACTGTGTTCGACTAAAGATTCTTCGTCCAGTTAGAAATGACGAGGATTGGTTCGTTAATTGATCATGTTAAATAAGCACCATGATCGAAAACACTTTGTATTCATATGAAGTCCAAACTGATTTGGTGAGGGGAGGTGGAAAACACTGTTCGTTCTACTAATTGCTTAGTAGCCCAACCAAGATGTAACTTTCCCCCTCGAACTTGGGACTTTGGAGTTGGCACACTAGACTGCACCGCACATGTGGCATCTTAATTTTGTGTAAGCCCGGAAAAAGGATCCACTGTCCGTTTTCCTCTTAGCCATTTGCGATCCTTTCTAAATCCAGTCAGTCTGAAACAAATTCAGAAGTTAGGAAAGGTTGGGTGCTATGTGATGTGCCTTTTTTGGGTTAATAAATCGTGAATCAGTGATGTCCTAGTCTCGATATTTGGGCAGTCGTGAATAACCTTCATTTTGGGATTTCACAACCATATAGATGCTTGGTTGTTTTGGCGTGTGCATGGTTACGTGCGGTGAAAAGGAAATGGGGTCCATCCAGGGAATACCATATAGTTGGGCTGCACCTACCTAATGAACCCCAAGAAGGGTAAAACTGGTGCTTGGTTGTCGAAGAGTTTTCAGCAACCTTACGAATAATGCAGTACGTCAATGCATGCATCCCGATATCCCAAACATCGCACCAGCTGAAATACTGGCGGCCTGATGTAACACATTTGATTGCATAGAAACATCATAAACGAGAGATTCGGGTGTGTTTCAGGTTTGCAAGTGAGTGTATTTCGTGCCATTTGGGTTCAAGTAGGACGTACGGTTGACGGAAATTCGAAGACTGCGCCTAATGGATGAGCTCCAAAAGAGCGATATTCTTTCTTGTTCGCTGACGTTTCTGGGAGACCAAGATTGATTTTTTCTGAACTCCAATCGACAGTTTTTTCCTGCCGATGTTCTTGTATTCTGTATCAAAGTCGAGCTCCTTCTTATGTCACTGAATTACAAGCTGGTTTGTTATCGTATAACTGGTGCTTTGTTGTCCATTAGCAGTTACATATTACCTTAATTAGAGTAAACCTATTCGAAATATCGACAGATGCAAACAGATTGTGACCTTTTCATAAAGGAAACCGCACACAAGGTTGCTGAAAACTCTTCGACAGCCCATGACCGGTTTCACCCTTCTTGGGGCTCATCAGGTAGGCACAGTCCCCGAGTTTCCGTCAACCTTATGTTCTACTTGAACCCAAATTGGACTGTTTTAGAGAAACACAATGATTTGCAAATCAATTTGGTTTTTACAGGAGACTCAGTTGAACCATAAACGAGAGATACAATTGAGTCTCCCGTGAAAACCAAATTGATTTGCAAATGAGTGTATTTCTCGAGATTGTGTCCTTGTTTTTCCTAGGGACTGATGTCATTCGTAGCAAGATTCCACAACTATTTAAGGAAGCAGTAAAAATTGGACTTCATCAGACCACCTGGTCTTTTGTGCCCACTTGTTTTGTGCAATGCGGATTGGACAAGACAGATAAGTTATGTCAGCCTCACATTCATGCGTCGATAGTCTGAGAGCTAAAATGGCTTGTACTATGCATATTCACACGAGTTCAGATTTCCGTTTGGCTTATTCCAAATAGTCACGTTTTATTCCGCTTAAAAGTGACTGGTCTCCAGATTAATAATAGTTTAAAATGTTGGCTGGAGAGATTCACGCATAATATTTGGAAGGCTCGTTTAAGCCCGACAGACCTAACCTGATTCATTTCCACAGTCATCAATGGACCAATTAGACGTCCTTGTTACCCGCCTCGTTTATCGTCGAATGACCTAAGCTGCAACATATATAATCGCTCGTTAGGGACGTCGAAGTGATGTTCACAAATCTCACTGCGGTTAGTTTAGCGTGATATTCATCATTCGTCCCAGATCACTGAACCACAGCGCATGTGTGCACAAGTGACATTTTGGATGAACCCGTAAACAGTTCAACGCAGCATCCTGGATTATCTTAAAACCATGATTCTGTTGATTTTGGTTTTCACAACTCCACAGCTGAAAAGAAAACCTATCCGGGGAAACTAGTGATTATCTTGGAACTGAAGATTACAAACAGCCTGGAAAATTTCATAAAAACGAGACATTCAGCTGGGTTCCAGGTGAGTATCCCGTCGAATCTAAATTGATGTGCAAATAAGTGTATTTCTCCGAGCCTGTGGGATTTAGATTCTTGGTGCGATTGACACTAAATTGCACTGGCAAATCCCTCAGTTTCTTCGGACATACAAGGGAAACACAAGAGCCGCTACTGAACAATCCCGTTTTGGGTCAATAGACCCTTTCAAAGGCAACAATCGTTATATAGCCGCCGGAAACCAAGTACTGACCATTTTGCCTCTTTTTCACCTGAAACCAGCCGATCATTTAGTTGCAAAGGAGTTACTTAAATAAAAAGTCAATGGACTATCTCACATCATTTCCTTCTCAACACGACCTGTAGAAAATCGTTGGATATTCTCCCGCGTAAAAATTCGGTGCCAGCTCCCGAGTACATTTGAAAGCTGTGAAACATGCCGACTGGCGCTGTACCAGAGAAACCTCATAAAGAGACGACAAGGTGTTGTACCGTGGGTGACCGTCCATTGGTTACGCCTGCACTGAGCCTGTCAGGCTACGCGATGAGGAGAGGACAAAGAACTCGGGACACGACTGTATTGTCAGGACAAAACATACAGAGCTTCTGCATAAGTATATAGGATGGCTAAGTGGCCAAATACGGTCGTTCACTTGTTCGCTCTGTACAGTCAATGGCGGTATTCCGGTCGTGAACACTTTCAGCCCCACTCCACTTGTCTTATGTTGCTAAGCTGCGTTTGGTGAGCTCCACCAACTCACCTACTTTCCGGACGTGTCGTAGCGATGGTGACATTGGGGATGCGTCGCTCTCTGCACTGATGCGTCGCTCTCTGCACATGTACTTTTTTAATGTCTGGGCGCGTCCTGACACAAGGTCAACGAGAGAAGTAGTGTGCGAATGACTGAATGGTAACTTTGCGAACACATCAGTAAACGTGACACAGCATGAGCCGATTTGAGGGCGTGCACTTCTAGGTGCCCGCACGCTAACACCTAACCACTATATGTAATTCCGTTGCCTAATCTTCAAGATTGGACCGACTGAACTTCAGGGAAATAAGATAAAACTAGAAAGCGCATGTACCGACCATAAAAACGTTCAGAAGCGGTTCTCAACCGTGTTATGTATCATCGTCATCATCATCATCAACGAGACCCCAGACTGCAACAACATTGTGGACGCTGATGATTCACTGCCGCACACCTAACAGGACTAAGATGGACAGTAAAAAATAACAGACGTATAAAAATCTTTTGTGAAGTCGCCACAAGGTTCCCATCGATCCCAAGACTTGTACAATCTGGATAAGATAATAGCAAGAACGCCTTTACCACAGTTTGGCAACCGTCTTTTCCTCACCTCCAGCCAACATCAGTAAAAAATTCCATCCCGAAGGACGAATGGCACGAGTAGCCTAAAAACACTTTTGAATCTTCCTGGACCCCTCTCCTGGGACCCACTTTCACATTCTGAACGAGACATGACAGTAACACGTTCTCCAACGTTCTCCAATATGTGAATCTACCCTGCATCTAGTCCTCTGGTGATGAAGAGCACGGAGAGAACTATGATCGTACAAACTGAGAAGAAACCTTGTGTTTAACCGACGGAGCACAGTGAAACGAGGCCTACAGTGATAGACAGCAACCACCGTTTACTAGAGCCTTTATGGTTTGTGCTAAGAATAAAAGGTTGGATTGGCACGCACAGCCAGAATAGTAAGCTCAAAAGAACGAACACAAAGGCCTTTGAGAAGCACAGGCATTTAGCCTACTGCCTAACGTATTGCTGAGGGTTCAAATAACGACTAACGCTGCACGTGTTTCAAGTTGCAGAAAAACCTCCGAAATTCTAACAAAAGCTGGAAAGCTGAGGGACACTACCTAACGTATTGCTGAGGGTTCAAATAACGGCTAACGCTGCACGTGTTTCAGGTTGCAGAAAAACCTCTGAAACTCTAACACAAGTTGGAAAGCTGAGGGACACTCGACGAAGCACAGTGAAACTAGGCCTACAGTGATAGACAACAACCACCGTTTACTAGAGCCTTTATAGTTTGTGCTAAGAACAAAAGGTTGGATTGACACGCACAGCCAGAATAGTAAGCTCAAAAGAACGAACACAAAGGCCTTTGAGAAGCACAGGCATTTAGCCTACTGCCTAACGTATTGCTGAGGGTTCAAATAACGGCTAACGCTGCACGTGTTTCAGGTTGCAGAAAAACCTCTGAAACTCTAACACAAGTTGGAAAGCTGAGGGACACTCTAAAGTTACTTCACTATTGTGGAAACTTATGGGCAGTACGTCTTCTACACTGCTAATAGGGAGCAAAGACAACAAGCAGTACATCATTTAAGTATGTATGGAGAGTTAATCTGATGATTACCTTGAACGTGAAATACGAGACAATGACTTCAATTCAAAGTCGTCTCCACAGTGATTGGAAAGTTGTACTTCTTAAGCCAGTGTTCGGCGAGGGAGATCGAAGTAACTGTGCTCAGGTAGCCTGGATTTCTCAGTGGTGATAAGATTGGAAGCGCTGTCATGGTCAGTTTAGGACAGCTTGTGGTACTTCAACTGTCTACCTTATGCGGACGGCATAAAGATTTGGGTGGAAGCAGGGTCTGATGTCTCATCATATTATCTTCAGATAGTAATGGACTCGTTGAGGACTTGGTTTCTTCAGTATCCCCTCCCAGTCAACAAGAATAGTTGCCTTAGGTGATCCAGAGGAAATCTGCAACGTCATGATTGACTCATGGTACCTCTCGTAGGGACGATTAGATGGGGGGACGAACCTCATAGGAAGCTCAAGGTTGCAGCAGCTATCAGAATTCTTTAAACGCTTATATGAACTTGTGTTTCCACGTCCCATGAGGTTTTTCAGCCAACTCTTCTCTACTTGTCCCAACCTGGAGTACGGATTTTACATCCAGCCCAATTAAAAGCAGGAAAAACATTTTGTGACCTCTTATATTGGTACCGTGCGTGGCATCTGAGTTTTAGGTGCAGAATATCATGTTGGGGACCACACAAATTCACGAGTCAGATTGTAGAGGGAGAATTAAAAGGAGAGATAGAAGCTGTCCTTTTGAGTACGTTGAACTATGGCACCAGTGGTTCTTGACACAAGGTATTTATACAAAGAGTACAACTCGACCAAGGTGGCCAGTACAATAAATATCCTCACCATGGCAATGTCGAACATCTGTCAGATAAGGTTTCATTACGGAAAATCGGTACATACTGACTCCACAGCCAACTGGTAAGTTTTGCAGCAGGTCCTGTCTGCCGCACTAAGGACTCTCAAAACAAATGAAGCTAGGGGGTCTTACAAAAGTTTCTTGCTTACTGCCATCTAAACTTTAATAGAGTAAACTTTCATATGCATCGAGCAGTTGTAGGAATTTTTTCCTATAGGATACGCGGCGCGTTGCATTTGCGTTATTTACACACAAGTTTTGTAAACTATGTTGCAGTAATGGAGTGCAGCTTATTTTTGACCCAGGATCTAACTCTGTAATCGTGCACCTAATGGGACTCGGCCTTGTCATTTGAGCACCGACTCTCTATGGTAGCTTTTTTCAAGCCAAGTGGTCATGCCACTTGAATTACAGCCTCTTAGTGGAATGCAGAGAGCCAATGTCGTGCTTACACATACAGTATTACTACACAACAAATAAGTAATGTGGCAAACTGAGTGACCAAGTGTAGAATTTTCTCTCAATTTGTCGGCCACTTGACTGTTTTGCCTTTCTTAGTTTTCAAATTATATCAAATTAACATTGAAGCAGTCCTTACACCGTAACTCAGTAGATTAACAACCCTTGCTTCTCCAGGAGGGCTGGCTTATTCAGCGGTTACCCACTGGGATGACCACTGTACACCATTCGAGTTACCGATAAGGTTCAACAAAATCCAACCGTGGATACTGATGAGTTTTGGTGTTATTGATCCCAACATCTACCATAAACTGTTTTGCCTTTCTTAGTTTTCAAATTATATCAAATTAACATTGAAGCAGTCCTTACACCGTAACTCAGTAGATTAACAACCCTTGCTTCTCCAGGAGGGCTGGCTTATTCAGCGGTTACCCACTGGGATGACCACTGTACACCATTCGAGTTACCGATAAGGTTCAACAAAATCCAACCGTGGATACTGATGAGTTTTGGTGTTATTGATCCCAACAGTCTACCATAAGACGATTATGCAAAACATATTGTTCCAGGGATTCACAATCCTACTCACCTTAAGTTTTGTCTCTCCTAAACAAAGACAGCTTAACGGAAGAGTGCACAATGTTCTGTTGTCTCAACACAAGGCTCAGGTGCAACGTTTGTGAAGGCCAATTCATTGGACATTTTGCCCTCTTCAAAACAAAACGGTAGAACGGGAAATAGAGTAAGCACTACCCATTAGCTTACATACATACAACTAAAACATTGTGTGTTAGTGTTGTATCGGAGATGGGGTGAGATCTTTCCCATCTATTACACTTACAGAAACCTGCTTCGGGTTCATTTAAAAGTAGGCACAGCAAATAAACGCGACTGTTTCACCGTAACGGTTCAACTGGAGTTCTGAAAGTGAATTAATTTCTGGTAGAAAAAAGCAGTGACCACAAAGCCACCACAGTCTTTCGTTTTGCAATGGCCCACTAAGCTTGACAAACACATGAATTTTGTAAAATAAAAAATAAAATAAAAACAAATAAAACGCAAAAATAAAAAGTAAGATAAAAATAAATAAAAAGTCCCAATTATTGGTGCAAGTAAAAAGTGTAATGTCCAGTTTGCCCTCAAGTGGTCCATACTGATGCTGAAAAGTAACACATCATAGCTGATTGTTACTGAAATTCCTGAAGCTGTCCTGTCGATGTGCTACCTTTGTTTATGCCATCAGGTGAACAACGTGTGCCATGTATTATTCTTGGGAAGGTTCAGCTATTAAATATACCCCTGTCGCCACATTCTTCCATAAATTCACAACCCAGCATCTCTCCCATCCATGTATCCAATGGAGATCAGTGATACAAAATCCTAACTGTATTCGCTCTACTAGTCCACCTTTAACGTCCAACCGTATTCCAGATTACTGGTCCACAGAACTGCTACTGAATAACAGCGTGTAGGTTCCTCGAATGCTAGTATAAATGGAATGCTTAAATTTACTGTGGTGAGCACGGTGCCGATTGGTTGACCTCCTACAGTGTGACTTATCGATCCGTTCCGCTGAGATCAATACGTCAAGCTTCAAAAATCTGCTACTTTTTCCTGACAAAGAGGAACACAGAATTTTGGACTCCGTCGCTTCGGGTATAAGTCTGACATGGCATTTGACCCGGACTCACGGTAATGTCTATAGTACACATGATCTATATTCCATTAGACACGGTATCAAACATTTCGGAAATTAATCCAGCTCTTATTCAGAGTTTGATCAGTTTGAAGCACTACAAAATAGTGGTCTTCTAGATTCCCTTTACGAGTCTTTGACATCGAAACAACGTGCAATGGCCCATTACAAAAGGTGAGCACATTCGGTTGATTATTGATCTGCTTATGAGCCAGGAGAAAAGTTCAGTTTTTTTTTCTTGGTTGTTTCCGTAAACTAAGCACAGTTAGGTTTTTCACTTAATATAATTCTGTGATAGTTACATCACTGTGTTGGAGTAAAGGTAGAAACTTTTAAGCGCAGGAATTTCGTTAACAAATTTGGATGAAATTTTGTCCCACTCTTTGTCATAGTCATGGTGGCACGTTTTATTGAAACCGGTCAAGATCCTATCACTGAATGAGTTCAAAAAAGAAAGATTCTAGGAGTTCCTAGAAAAGCATCTAGGGTTGCACATTCTTAAGGCTGTAGGTCATCTGTGAAGTTTTCAAACTAGACATCCTTACGGGCTTGAATAAAGATTTCGTTAATCTCTTGTTCACCCCTGACTGGGTTGATAGCATTCTTTATCTGCCTAATTCCATGCCTGGCTACTTGACAGATAGAGCCAATTAAGATTCTATTCTTTCACCCAACATGAAATCGGAGGGTCTTTCTCGAGGATATTCTGTTCATCCTCAATTGATGCATTCACAAGATTGGAATCTTGCCGGATGCATGAATAACCCAAACACTGAAGCAAAGCAGCACTATTTCGACCATCCAGCGTATGCTCTGCGCGTTTTAGATATTGCAGACCTCTGTGATTCCATCTTTCACTGTCGGTTTTATGGCTCATATCATTCCACACATCTTTTCAGATTAACTCAGCCTCTTATGGCACTACATTTGTTGGAGTTTCTCGGAAACGTCCTTCCACATATACTGCTAAATGGTTGACTTTCATATAAAGAGTAAGGGTTGCAATGGCCATGTTACCAATTTAGGCCATCAAATTGAATGGTTCGTTTGACGGTGATATTTTCCAAAACGTATAGTAACAGCAAAGTTAACCATCTGACACATCCCTACGTGAAGCCTTAGGAGGTTGTCGTGGTCCTGGCCGAATGTAAAGTAATCTACTGCAGACAATACTGCCTCGGCAAGCCAGTCATTCAGATAACACGAATTAATTTACGCAAAGTTGTGGTGGGACGAACCTTAGTTGGATGACGGGTTGTAGGGATGACGGCGTGTTGAGAGATTTCATGCAAAAACCATAGGTGATAACAGTTAGTGGGTACACTGAAATTACAAGAGAATAGCCTTCAATATACTGGTATTGGTGCTGACTGTTAGTAGTGAAGTTACTATTATAGTATCTGATCATTTGAAATCTCTAGGTAAGGCTTACACTTGCACTTCGAAATAATAACAAGCTGGATATGGAAAAAACGAATCGAGTTAAAGACATACTGAAATCCCCGTTTATTGCGACGTACATGGTTTGATATTTGCGTTTATACCTGACAGGATGAGCTCATGTATTACTTAAATTGCTTATTCGTGTAAAAACTCTGAATTCTCCTAAAATCCACTGGTGGAAGTCTATGCATAATTGTTTTTGCAGCGAAAGTAGGGTTATCTCAAGTACCGGTACTCATTACTCTGAGTTTCTGTGGTCTAAAAAAGCATGACTGCCCCGAAAGGCACTTTGTCTTGTCTCTCGAGCCTTGCAGATTTTCATGATTGTGGCCTGGCTCCGATCATACTGTTAGTATATAATTCACACACGTAGCTGAATCATTTTAATACCATTAAAAAATGGAAAGTCCTCGTATAGCTTCAGTTTCATGAGCCTCTTGTGAATACCTCCTTTGACTTTGTCATGTATTTTGTCCTGTAGCTTGAACAACTGGATTGGTGATGCACCAATTCTGCGTAATTTCAAACACTAAGTTGGGTAGTATTCAAATACACCTAGTCTTGCCAGATATGCCACCTATGTTTCAGTTTGACGTAAACGTTTAACTCACCCATCTAGAGTTATTGTAGAAAGGTGTATGTCTGAGCTTAAAGTGGAGTCTTTTTTGTCATACTGAACTTACTCATAGTTTTGTCATGGCAAATGCAGTGGACAAGTTTCTATGAACAGAGTTTAAGAGTTATAAGAGAAGCACTACTACGTTATTTGGATATTAGGCAGAATTTTGATAAAAATTAAGGCTCCATTACTGATAGATTTTCCTTTTGAGGAAACCTGGTGAAATGGTATCCATCAATGAGTGTAATTTATATAGAATATCAAAAGAATAGCATGGTATCTAGACTACCAAAAACTTTTACTGGTTCTAAAGACGGATGCTGTTTCTTCTACTCTATGCTACTCCAGCTTGAGTCCCATAATCAGGGGACGGGTTCGGGCCCTGAAACGGATCCAGTGTGAGACACTAAAATTGGAGGTCCAATTCTACAAGGAATTGTCCAAGCTGGAGCAGCGGTTCGCGGACCAACATCAAAAGCTATTCGCACAGGTACGAGTGTCCGCTTACTAATCGTTTTCTAAACAAAACAATTTCCGGGATTGCATTATGACCGAACGGAACCACAGATAACTAAAGAGTCACATTAGACATTGTTTTACTGCTGAATCTTATAGATGAATTTTTCTCTACTTGGTTTGCTTTTCGATACACGGTAGAGGCCAAAACGTTGGCTCAAAGTTGAACGCAGTTTTGACTTTCGACTACTTGTCCTGGAATTTCCACTTCAACGTGGCAACTGAAGTTATGCTGTAAAAGCATCTGTTAGAATAATAAAATGTATACATTCCTGAAAACTAAAGCAATTCTGATAGCATGTATCGAAGAACACGACATATAAAGTGCAGTAAGTTTTCTCACAGGTAAAATATCCAAAAAGAAGCAACCCTGTCCGGGATGCACGTGAGCTGCAATGAATGCAGTCCGTGGTGTTATGCCCTAAAGAAAAACAGCACAACAGAATATTCCATGTCATACACTCTTTAAATAGCTTTTAGCGAGGAAGCATTAAAGTGGGCACACCCATTTCACAAATGAGAATTTTCTAACCGACCCTTAAGTTGAGTTATTGGTGTTGAACACTGATGTCATACTGCAGATGATGATGATGATGATGATGATGATGATGATGAGATGATGATGATGATGATGATGATGTAAAGCAGAGTATTTTGACATGCATCGAGTAAGGTGGTTTGGTGCAAAGTTTCTACTCGTGATAACACTACTCTCCTTTTTTTCAAAAATGTATGCAAAACTGATATTATAACGAGGTTAGACATTGAGGAATCCCGTACTAAAAATATCGACAAATGTCATGTAGTCAAATCAACAACCTGTGGCCCACAGCAGCGTTTATCATTTGTTTGGGTTTTGAAATTAAGTAAAATCCCAGCAAGCTTCTGACTTGCTTGATTTCCACCTTGATTCTGCGTCCATCGCGTTCATAAAGAGGATGATTCGTTCTGCAACTTATTTTACTTGCCTTAGTCTCGGTCGAGTGAAGAACAAATCTGGCCTATCATTATTTGATTCATGTTCCACTAAACTAGTGAAGATTTCCTGCCAAAACTTTACCCTACTTTAAATCCGGTTGTGCAATTTTTGTTGTGATAGAAACTTAGAACTCCAGACCTCTCATATTATTACCAGGAAAGAACTCGGTCAGTCAGAGCAATTTGTGGTTTGGAACTCAGTGCACACAGCTATAACCGTCTGCCTAAAACAGAGCTGGGATGCAACTGAAAGCTGTAAATGAAGTAATATTCAAAAAGAACAAATGATATTAGAATAACTTGAAATGATCTGAGTATATGCCGCGATCTAAAACTGACTTGGTTGATACGCGGACAACTTCGATTATTTAGCATTGCAATAACAAACAAACAACTGTTTCAGCACGTCCGTAAACGATGGTGCCCTTGCAATGTGCCCGAAAGCCACAACAATTAATTGTTGGCAATGACAAGGAGCGAAAGTGTCTTCCACCACCCTCATTGGGTACAACAAAATAAAAGACTATCTCTGTAATCAATCGCTTTTGCAAGTATACATTCTGCTCACTGTAATTAATCGCACTCTACAAGCCTTCGTTTCAACAAACAAAGTTGAAAATCTGTTTAAAAGGACCTAAAATATCTAGGCGTCTTTTGGCCAGCTGGATGTTTATTTTCAGCTGCGTAGCCCAAATCATTCCTCGGCATTTTTGTCTTCTGTGTATCTTACAGTAAACTTCTGAAAGCTCACTGGTTATGAAAAGTGTTTTTTTTTCTTAGAGAAAAGCCATTGTCGCAGGTGACTACGAGCCAACGAGTGAGGAAACAAGTTGGTATGGCAATGAGGAGGAACAGGCTGATGTGCAGAACTCGCTGACAAAGCTTGGGAACGAAGGAGACGCACCCGCTGAGTCAGGGGCCAGTAAGTGAAAAAAACACTTAAATGAAACCGTGATTTTGGACTTTCAAGGTTTTGTTGTGCTTTTCTCAAACAGTCGTTTGCAGTTAACCCAAAATGTAGGGCCTGCATTTTGATCCGATTGAACTGCCGGCCTTCTCATCATAATATGATGATTCTTCCACCGTCGCTGTGTCTGTTATTGAGAAGCCTTGGCCGTTAATAAGTCTATTTTAGCATCCGTAGAGGGGCATCCACATTCCAATGTGACAACGAAGATTCTCGGTACCAATTATCATTTCCAACAAAGGCTGATTACCCTGCTTTGGGATGAGTCTGAAAAAATGGTGGGCCAACAAACCGGCAATTAACGAGCATTGAATTTCTGTAACATTTCCTCAAGCATTTTGATGATTGAGACTGACGACAAAGAACTACAAATGTTGGAATAATACGTCAAGAAAAACAAGGTTAACACTGTATTCAATGGAGGGTTTTCATAGGAACTTTTCGAGTTTGGCGCATCAGTATTGTGCACTAAAACAGATGCTAATATCTAGTGGTCACTGTGACGATGCATACTACTGAAGAAACGCAAGAGTAGGGTCTGTAAAGGTAACAATGCTACGTTCCCACATGTGATGGAAGGAGGTTATGGAGATTATGCAAATGATTTGTACCGTTTGTTCATCATTGTTTAATATTCAAAGAATGTCCAGGAAAGTTCAAGAGTACACTTGAGGTTGAATTCTTACTTGCGCTTTTAATTGGTTCCAAGAACATAGTTCGCGCTGGTCGAGGAAAAACTCCGCACTGAGGGGCGTAGTACTACCACCCGTGAAGAAGACCATGTTTTGTTGTCTGGAGTTTTCTTCTCTAGCTAAATTTCTTTGGCTTATCCAACGAAAAATTCACAGCACCACAAACTTACGAAAAATTCTTCGCTAGTTTAGTATTAATCAAGCCGTTTTACGTCGCATTTTTAGCCCGAAGGCCCCCCGACACCACCACAGTGTCCAATAAAGCAGAGAGGAAAGTGTGGGTAGTTGCGTAAGCAGCACACTTAATGCAGACCGCTTAAAACGCCACCTTTAGGAGTAAACAAACACCTTTTCCTTACTGGTTGACTCGTTTTTACCTGTATTTTGGATTTTCTGAGCTAGAATAATTAGTTCTTTTTTGGTTCAATCGCCAATACCAATATTGCAGTGGACAACGAGACATGGGTTTTCATCTTCCTAATGAACATAAGTGAAACCGATTTCTGGTGTTTCCATTCGTAAACTCTTAGAAACGTAAACCAAACAGTGTGATGGTTGGCTTTCTCAGACGGCCCAGTGGAGTGTAACAGAATTAGAATTGTGCATGGCGATCTTAAGGAACGTTTTCGCGCTAGTTGGCTATAATATATCTTCTACAAATATACACCATAGAAAGCGGGAAGTCAGCGCTACAGTGTATACGCACGAAAGCTTTGTGGATGTTTTTTGGTTAGCGTAAGACCATAGAACCATAGTTTTTACACCTGGAGACCACCACATTTCTGTGGCATATATGACGCGTATCGTGTTTAAATTGGCCTCAGTGTGATGTATAAAAAATGCCCGAACGTCCTCTGTGGCACTTTGTTACTGCAAATGTAAATGCGCTTTTGTGAAAATTCATCCCACAATAAGTGATTGACATTATGGTGCATTTTCAACTTTTGAGTGAATTGGATATGAATATATATATATATATATATATATATATATACGTATATACATATGTATATATATATGACTAATCCAACATTCAAAACAACAGCAACGTTGAAAGCGGAATTAACATATAAGCCCAGGATGGCCTTTTACTCTTGACGTCTTCATGTAAAAATTTTTAGATATAAACACCCGCTATTTGACGAACAGTTA
>NW_008751810.1:516635-519012 GCF_000715545.1 Opisthorchis viverrini
ATCCCACAATAAGTGATTGACATTATGGTGCATTTTCAACTTTTGAGTGAATTGGATATGAATATATATATATATATATATATATATATATACGTATATACATATGTATATATATATGACTAATCCAACATTCAAAACAACAGCAACGTTGAAAGCGGAATTAACATATAAGCCCAGGATGGCCTTTTACTCTTGACGTCTTCATGTAAAATTTTTTAGATATAAACACCCGCTATTTGACGAACAGGTAGTCTGTGTCGTGTTTGTGTTGGTCACTCAGGATGGCCTTTTACTCTTGACGTCTTCATGTAAAATTTTTTAGATATAAACACCCGCTATTTGACGAACAGGTAGTCTGTGTCGTGTTTGTTGTTGGTCACTCCGCCAAGTTTGAACATTCCCTGTGCAATAGTCAGCGTTGTAAAGCAGTTAGACTAGTTCCCAATCAGCTGATACATGTTGCAATGTACCTGCATTACCGTCTGAATTGTGGTGAAAGCGTTGACGATTCCTAAACCGTTACATAACGTTCTGACTTACTTTACTTGGGGCATTCTCATGGGTTAGCCCTACGCAACATCCTGGGCCGAATGTTACAAATAATGTAACCGTCCTACTCTCCTCTGCACCAATTGTCCGCCGACGCTAACTATTTATTATCAAACTGTCCATCCGAGGGCAACCATCCACGATCTTTTTCGGTTCCTCTGTCAGATTACTTGAAATAAAGATACGATAATTTGCCGCATTGGTTACTTTTTTCGACTCTAGGTAGTTTAGCCAAAACCAGCTGTAGAGGGATACCTGGATTCTGGCTTACAGTCCTGAAACATGCACCTCTGATATGCGATGCTATTCAGCCAGCTGATATACCTGCACTGAAATGTTTAAAGGACATACGATCGGTCGCGATCGAATCAAACGGGCAGCCAGTAAGTGGCTTTTCTCAGAAACACTTGGGTGGTTACGTTTACTTCCCTTTCAGCATGTCCAGTCAATGGAACTTCAGTGTGTTCATAGCAGGGTTTGAATTGAAGCACTTTTTTCTTCCCGGTTTGACTTGTTAACCCCCAATGACATATGATGAATACATAATCCAATTTCGCAATAAAAACTATACCATATCCCTAAACAGCTCTTAACACCTTCAGATCAACAGAAGAAATGTAATCTGCCGAGCATTGTGTGTTTACCAGCTTATGGATGCTCATGTATACAGTACTATACCTATCTAATTCAACCGGTAATGACACTCGCTCTTTAGAAGAACGTTCAAGCCTTTCAAATCTCCCGCACAAAGGAGTCACGAATGAGGGTCAACTGCGAAATTGAACAAAAATAACCTCCAAATAGAATGTAGTGTCCTTCAATAATCCTATCGTTATGGTGTTCGTTTATAATATGACCGGACAAGTACACTAGGCAATATCAGACAGACGTGGCTCGCCAGAATCTTCCTATGGACATTCTAAAATAATCAGTCACCAAACCAAAAAACGGCATTCACTGGATCAGTTGAACAGTGACCTTCACAAGGCCTACCTGCTGGCTGTTTCACGGCAATTGCAAATAGTGAAATTCACACAAGCTACCTGAACAGATACCTATTGAAAGAAACACGATACATTAAAGTAGTCTTTCTTACCGTGCGTTAGGCACAAGCGTTGTGGAGACGCACAGATTGTCCTAAATTTTGACGGATATTTATACTCTGGGGTCCTTCATTACAGGATGACTAGAGAACATGTGACGATAAGTCAAATGGGAGACAGTTTTCAGGTGATGCGCTAATCCAAATACGTTGGATCATATCAACGTGATCCTCACCGTGCCTGGTTGGAGACACTACAAGATATGGCTGCCAACCGATGTTGGTGACGTTCTTGTTGTCAGTTTCTATCCAGATTGCTTGAATGAGTGCTTGGAGGTGTAGGCACCCCGGATGATTGTAATAAGCTAGCACCAAGTCCCTTCCCCGTCCACTTTTACTCTTTTCTTCAAAATAAGGCTTTCAAATAAAGCATGGTTGTACGGCAGTGAAGCATCGGTGTTGAAAACTGATGTCATGCCCTCGATGATGATGATAGTGATGATGATAAGTGTACTATGACTAGTTGTGACTATCACAGTTTTGAAGCTCACATGGAACTATGAATAGGATGAAATCGGCTGGTTATATGATCATGAGGTCCCATCATTTTTCATGCTGTTCAAAAATGTCGGGCTTTTATTTTGCCTCCCGTTCTTATAAGCGTTATGAAGATTTTTTTGACAGCTTGTCATGGCCTACGATAGATGTCCACTAATACCCTATTTAATGAACTCACTTCCAAACTGCTTTTCGCCCAAGTTCGGTGGCTCTATTTTACGTTCTCAG
>NW_008751810.1:519275-535189 GCF_000715545.1 Opisthorchis viverrini
CATAAAGCTGGATAAGACATTCCTAGAAATTCGTCATTGCGCTCATTTTCAGCCTGATGAATTTACGGCTGATATGTCATGTACATTAACTTTCTGGAGAATGACCACTACTTTGAGCGCTTTTGCATCTCTAGGAATGTCTTATCCAGCTTTATGACCAACAATAAATAAATTTCTTCAAATAAATGATCAGGAAACGCCTTTGGACTACACCGGACGTTTGGTGTGCAAGCGGACTAAACCAGTGGTGACTCGAGGTCATTACTGCACCTTTGTCGATCGTGAGCAGATCTTGATGATGAGCAGGGACCATGTACCAATTCATTCGGGTCGATACGAAGGTAGCATGCAAAACCATATCATCACTGAGTGACAGAGATACCAAAGTCAACGAAATATGCCAAGTTTTGATGGACGTCCTCTTGGCACAATTTCCGGGAAGGATGCCCAGAAAACAAGGGCTTTAGCGTAAACCGTGCAGTATTACGAGGTGAAGATTACCTTGTGCTGCGAATAACCAGATGGCGAGTATCCAAAGCAAAAGACAGGATTTCCTATTTGTACGTGCTAAGAGATTCTCTGCGCATGAAGCACACAAATACAAGAGTGTCCTTTTGGATGAATGTTATACAGAGAGTCAAGCAGACTATCAAGTTGCAACACAATTGAAACACAAGTGGAACGAGGTGGTGTGCAGGACTGCACTGTGGGTACGCCAGATGGCTTGAGGGAGAGTCGAGTTATGTAGCTCTTTTTGAAATTTTGGGACATGGGTTCTGCAGAAAATAATTATTAAATGGTTAAAATAGAGTGAAAGCTATGCTTGATTCCTTCCACAGGAATCAATCAACCATTCCTTTTCGTTTTTTCTGTGGACACCAAGCATGCCAAATAGCATTTCGTTTCAATCGTGTCTCGAGATGACCTCATCTATTTGTTGTCTTTAGTATATTTATTATCAGCTGTTTAGTACCCATATTAGACATTATTTCAGGGCCAGTGCGTATCTCAACCGGGAATTCTGTAAAAATGCTGACCCCCAGCGACGAAAGTCAAGTGCGTCGCATACCACATTCTAGTACTGTTGGGGATATCAATATCCCCCAGAAAACGCTGTTTTTATGTGCTAGCGAACTCCTGGCACAATCCGCATTATCATATTGTTTGCTCGCTGCGTGACAGAACCGTAACAAGTACATATTCGTTTACCACACAAAATGGTGGTTTATAAATTCCTTACGACGACTTGGTAAGCATCAAGTTCTCCGCGAGAATTTACGAATGACCAGGCAAAACTTCCTTACTGTCAGTGACCATTAAACTGCCTGAATTAATCATCCGCTCGCCAAACTGAAAAACATACTCCAGAAAACAATTTCCTTGGTGGCATTTTGCACAAGTTGTGTAATCAAACTGAAATTTGCCGTGTACAAAAATACACTAGCAAAGGTTTGCCTGTTTGGATGAACAAACGGTCATTTAGCCTACAGTTACATTACAATGCACTCTAGAAGTCTGCGTAGACAGACAAAACTGACATTTGACATGGTATTCGCTATTTTTGTGCTAACAGGGCTTCCAACTGGAGTTTGAGTTCGAACCAAATGAGTATTTCTCCGACACGGTTCTGACAAAACGCTATTTCGTAAGCTACGAGTTGAAGGAGGAAGATCCGTTAACATATGACGGTCCGGAGGTGGTCGCTTCTGAAGGGTGGGTCAGAATAGCGTTGAAAATGATTCCGGTTCTATAAACGACCGTTTCTTCATCTTTTAACGCTTCCTTTGTAGATATTGTTCCAGGTGTCTGTCGCTTCACAGCAACACTTTAAGATCGTCTTTCCGTTTAGTTCGGCCGCCTGCATATTTTAGGTGTATGCATTTGAGTGGCAAAATACACCCACTTGCGCACCAATTTGGTTTTGACGGGTGACTCACCTGGAGCGCGGTTGAATCTCCCCTGTTTATGATGTGTGTTGCTTGCAAAGAACCTCCTGCATTAGCTTTCCACAATAACTGAAATAATTGCTTAACTGTATCACAGTCAGCCGCGGATGTTTCAACATCTGCGCAGCCCCTAATTTGGACTTTAAACAGGTGGTCATATGTGGTCACATTTAGCTCCCACATTACTGCTTAAGAATCCTATGGGCAAATCACTATTCGAATGTGAATGAAAAGACTTGAATGAAAAACAATCACACTAACACACTAATTGTTCCCGTGTAAACTTTAGTCAGTGGGCTTCAAATGCAGAAAATATCATAAAAGATAGTTGAAACCGTTTTTCGGAGTACATGGAAAACTTCAGTAATCATATGAATCACCAGTTTATTCACTGATTCTGATCCTAGAGAAAACAATAAGCAAAAAATACAGTCTCGGTGAGTTGCAATTTCTTGCAAATTTGGTAATGGAAGCTTCTTAAGTGGGCTCTTGTAAAGTCATCATTTAAAATTCAATCAAAGTTTCAGTTCTCAGTCTGGTTATTTCCAGGCCTGGCCGTTCATCGGACGGTTGTCCGAGTAGATAAATGGTTATCTGGAAGAAACATTTCCAAGCTATTTAAGCTTACTTAATAGTGGTAGTTTTCTCAACAGCCTGATCTAATTAGTGGCCGCGTGGGTTGCATTTGATTATGGCTACCAACTACGGTCCAAGTCCTGTGCATCCACGCAAATGCTATCGTTCATTACGTAAGCTATCACAGATTGCAGGACATTAACTTCTTGCTGGTGGATAGACTCATTTATTACAGGATGGACAGCAATGTAGAAACCCGGTCTTGATATTTTTAACATAGTGATCGATATTCTTTGAGCAGAGATTGAAATTTTCTCATGCTGCTGCATCGTTTATTTTGGCCGTTTTCAAAGTCTCAAGAGTGCCTAGGTGTATGGAATCGAACATTCTATCACAACAAATTCATCAGTTTCTAGAACCTTTTGTACTCAAAGCAACCTTACTGAGTCACCTCAAAGCCACTGCTGAACTGTAGCACACCAAAACTAGTGAGCTCTTTCACGTGTTAGTTTCCAAACAGATCCTTTGTGATTCCTGTTGAAAGCACCTCTGCCAGAGGGCGTGTCGTTTGGTTATCGAGTCAGCTTCCAGAACGCCTCAGAGAATAGAATGATTTCATTTTATTCTCTCCCTACTTAGGTGTAAAATAAACTGGTATCCCGAAAAGGACTTGACACAAACAACTCACTCAAAAACCCAGCGAAGTCGGCTGAGCGGAGAAAAGCACACCGTGACTCGAACCACAACAAATGATTCATTCTTCCAATTTTTCGACCCACCGAAGCCAGGTGAGCTCGAGTCACTAGATATCCCTATAAGCGATAGACTGAAAAATGATTGATGCTATTTTACATATGGATGAATGTTGATCAGATTGGAGCCGACGACTTTTGCAACAAACTTAAATACACCCACTTGATATGTTTGTAAGAATGGTATCAATTATAGGCACTATCAGCCCGAAACTTTCTGCATCTGTTGTGTTTAAAACGAGTAAATCTGTACACCCATTTCAAGTGATACATAACTGCAAGTCAGAATGCCGTCAGTGGTTCTCTTACGCAGAATGTTTCTAATTGAGACCAGACACAGGAAGCACTGGTGTGTACTCGTTCCATACCTCTCCAGAAATTGTCTAAAATTTGGGTTGCGTTAGACTTTTAACAATTCCTTCCCTCTTAAAATTTATACTTCTCCCGAATAAGCACCTGTAAATATTATTACGGCTGTGACAAGAAAACAGCGCATGCCTCCAGTGGTGTTACCTTTAGAGTGAAGCAAAAATAGTGAGGTTTAATTTACAGCTACATCACTTAAGCTGTTCCAGCTCTAGACAGATATGACACGCTAGAATACTTTAATCCTACGTGAAAGAATAGCTTACAGTGACCGACCCAAACAAGGTTCGAAAGATTATATGATGCCACTTGGCTAAATCTTCTGAGACGATGTTGTATATTACAGTTGTTGTTCACTTACATTCAGCAAAATAGTAAGTCAGTAATGAGAGGTAGCGTTTGTCGGTACTGCATTAGTCTATAATAAATTACATAATCTTCTACAAACGCTTTGCTTATACCTGTGCTTTGGCCTCCTTACGCAGCTTTTCCATATAAAACAATGAACTGAATTCCTTGTTAGTGAAGTGAAACTCCCTTAGGTCATGCATGTTTCGTTCTGCAGTTAACCTGTAACTGACGATAGGCTAGATTTATTAAAATCCGAATACACGGCTTTTATTAGCCATACTATCATACTAACATTTATTAGGCGTCAGTCACTGTAACCTAGTTTTATTCCTCCTTTTTGACAATAAACACATCTGTTTTCGTTTGCGATGCCTGCGCGTCGTGGCTCATTGTAGAAAGTACTTTTCACTCCCACCCTCAGCGAACAGCCCAAAACGCACGGTAAGTGAAGAAGTGTAAGTGTATTAAGGCAGTTTTACTCTATTCGCCTGTTAATCTTAAAGTTAGCTGTTATTATCCTATCGGACGCTTACTTGGATCATTCTGGCGGTCTTTGCCCAGTAGCAAACTTTGGATTCCTATGTTCATTTTCTTTCATTCTTGTGATTGATGAAAATTTGCTTTTATTCAGAATTCAACAACGGAACAAAAAGTACTGGAGGATTTTGATTGGGGTCAGTATTTGAAAGAACGTGTGATACCTCGCGCAGTCTCATACTTTACCGGAGAATCATTGGATCTTGAAAATGAAGTGAGCGCTTAATCATGATATGCGCTTATTTTGGCGGCACTCGAACCGCAAAGATGTCACATTTACTGTTTATAACCAGCTAGTAACCAAGGTTTTTTCCATTGTAGGTTGACGATCCTGACGACTTCGCGGTGAGTTTGACTACTTTTCGAAATTGTTGTATTCAGCGGTTCGGAAACCCGACTTGCCCTATTCTTCTCAATTAGGAAAGTTTTGAACTGGAAATGTTGCAGGTCCGACGTCGCCCGGAGGATTTACCGGCCGAGTAGATCAGTCAGGCTTGCTATTTACAGTATGGAGATACTCAAATTTCGTCGCTTTGAACCAGAGCTTAGGTGCGTAGTTCGCTCAGGCTCTCCTGTGTTGTTTGGCTGTCTAGTCTAGTAACGTCAACCCAAAAACCACTGCCACGTTCTCCTTAGCCTTGAATTTTCTTTGGATCTATAGTGCTTTCAGGTGTTTTGTGTTTAGGTTCTTCGAAAGGTACTGTGTCAGATCCAGGATAAAGTGTAACCTGCAAGCTGAAACAGAAACAAGTGTGACATAAAAAGATAGGTGGTTCGAAAAAAATCATGATTGTATCAAAGGGTCGCTTTCAAAAGAAGTTCCTGGTAGTAAAAATTATAAAAATAACTTACCTCGGGACTAAATTCCCCAGCTAACACCATTGCTCGCATTGGGCTGATAACTGTGCCCATATTATCACAATCGGTCGTGCCACATACGGTTTTCGTCAAAAAAGACAACTTTCTACGTAGTTGCCGTACTTTATTTAAAGTTTTCTGGCCTGAAAAAAATAAATCGTTTATCTGTAGCACCCTTCCGGTGTCTAGCTGCCATGCTACACGAAGGAAACACGAACGCTGGGATACTGCCAGGTTGCCCAAGCCTAGACAGGGGAAGTCGAGAGGCAAAGGTCAGGTTCGAACAATGGACCTTCCAGTCAGTAAATGTGAGCTCTAACCACTTGAGCGAAGGTATTTTCACTGCCGTGAATAAGGTTTACCCCGATTTCACCCCAGTCAAGCTCGTTTCTTTGTCAAAAAACAATTGGGTGGTATGCAATAAGCCAGGCTTGATAATGCTATTACTGTGACCACCTTGACAACGTCATGTTCCCATCGAATACAACAAATCGTTCGCCACAAGTCCCGCTAGTCAGTGAGAAAATTCAAATGTCTTTTGTTCTGCTCGCACGCGATCAACCAAAGATAAGCCTTGCATCTGAAAATAATGTCTTTCATAGAAAATCAAATGATTTCACTTCATGGTGACTTTACGGTTCTTCCCTGTTTTTCTTCTACCAACAGGAGGACGATTATGATGAAGAATCGGAAGAGGACTTGGACGAAGGAGGTGACCCGTAGTTGTGATGATAACTGATGTGCAGCCAAATACACGTATACACTTCTCTCATATTGTTCGGACAGTTAGTTATTCACAATCGCGTCGAAAGGCAAAAAGAACGGGGAAAACAAAGTGTTGTGCGTAGGCCCTAATAAAGAATACAATGTGGTTAAATTGCTACTTCCGGATTCCTAAGTAATATTGTTGGCTGCTCTGCAGAAATAAATACAACTGAGTTTCTACAACCAAAGTGATGTTGTGTGTGGATACTTAATTCACTTAATTCTGCATCACGCTTATTCATCATTCAAGAAGGGATTAGGATGAATTAACGTCATAGCATACACTTGAATAGCCACCAAAAAGCTCCGCTTGTAAAGTGATTTTAAAATGCAAATGAATTACTGGTATTAGGCTAAGAAACCAGTGTCTGAACAGAAGTAGAAATGAGGAAAGAAAAATAGTGTGCTGGAAAATCCATTTGTTTAACATCTGGTTAACTGGCTTTTAGAGCCTGGATGCTTCTTTTGTGTTGCAGTTATTCACCGTTTTGGCAAAACCAGAAACCGAAAGATGCCTCCAACCAAAACTGTATCCAGAACAAAAGCCTAAGAGAGACGCAAGAGCTGTCAACTTGGTACAACATGTGGATAAAACACTGGCTTAAACAAAATGAATGATAGAAACAGCAGTTAGCGAAAACGAAAGAGAAAATGGACATATACGTGTGCTACAAACTTCGGCAAATATAAAAACCTGTCAGTGAAACCCATATGTGTTGTTCAAGGAGGGCAATTTGTAATACGACTGCATATCCTATATTAGCGTCATTCAAAATAAAATAACGCCCACTCTGACCAGCCGGTGTCAGAATAACCATTTTTGTCAATGAATATATGTTCCTTCTTCCTGAAAATCGTTGTATGGACTATAATTTAATGATAAAATCTGTGACTTAATTGTTACCCAGCCTCGCACATAAACGCACAGAAGACTATCATACATACCAGCTTATTTCTCGAGTAGGTACAGACTCGAATGTAGAGGGGCCTGCCAGATAACGCTTTATGGGTGCTTTGTTTACTAAACTGTTGGATAGTTTTCTGAATGCTAAAATTAACTCCTAGGCTCTGGACAGGAGCTGATCATTTGTTCTTGCACTTGACCATAATCTAAAACTGTACAATCTACCTATTTGCCGCTCTACAACGCAGTCAACACGGTACCTTGGCAACCAACTGACATGAATAACCTCAAAACGCGTTCAGTTGGGCTTACATTCCTCCACTGTCTCTGGTCCAACCAGTTCACTGCTGTTCCAACAAAACGTTCCAACAAGACGTCTTTACAGTTGTTTTGCCAATAAACAGAGACCAATCCACTAGGCCGGCTTATTTGCATCCCACTGCCTCTGAATTAGCAGTCCAAAGAAGCAAAACTATCAGTTCAAAAAATCATGAAGGTCAAAAAAAGGTTGCGGTCACATACATTGGGATTTCTGAAACGACTAAAAGAATGTCATTTCGACATAATATAGAGATGAAATGCGTGCCTACAAACGCGCTTTTCAAAGCAGTCTCACAGCCAAAAGAAAAACTAGAGACCATGGAGAAAACCGAAGTTTAAATATAAAACTCAGTGCAACAGTTGTGACGAACACTGGGTGTGACAAACAAGAAGAATAGGGTCCGTCAGCTTGCTTTAACACCAAACTGACTTTACGGAACTTAACTAGCTCCTACTCATTTCCGTACATTATGTTCAAGAAGTGGATGCTTCCAGCTAGAAGGTCATCTAATGACCCAAGGCTCAAGATGACCTAGCTGCTATCAAGCTAACGTACTAGGCAGAAGGTCCCAACCTAGCATTTAATCTGCTCATGTCTATGTCTGGGCAACGTGGCAGGTTCTCAGTCGTCATGCTCCCTTCGGTTGGTACGGCAGTTATGCGCCGAAAAAAATTTACGGCTGGGCGGTTCATTCATTCCAAGTAGTAATGACAGAGCAGCATGGATTTTTAGAGTCGGGGGGGGGGGCTCAACCGAGAAATTTGTCAGTCAACACATTGAGAAGTAAACAAAGTGTCAGTCCCTTGAGACAATGCTCTAAAGCCACACAACTTGGGAATAAGGGGACGGAGGGTACTAAAAGAATGCAAAGTAAGTGAAATCAGGACAATCAGAATGTACACAACATGGATCAAAAGTAAGAACTTTGATCACAAAACCAATGGAATCAGTGTGGATTAGAGGATATTTTATGGAACAGATATGGAACAAATATGAGACCACAACGCAACAGACTTAGAAGGGCAAACTACAAAGAGTAATTGTTTGACCAGTCGAACGACAGGAGGATTGAGAGGCAAGCTGATCAACTGGATAAAAACGAAACCGCACTACTGAAACCAGCACACTAAACAAAACAGTGAAATGCAAGTGAATCAAGGCGAAACGCATTGCACATTTTTAGCGGGCCCATCAAATCACATACATTATGGGTCTGGATCAGCCAATCACCTTAAAGTTGGCAACCACTGTTTGAAGGCCACACGAACATGGGTAAAGTTATGGGAAATAGTAGTCCAAAGGCGCACTGATGATATCCTCTCGTAGAGTGACGAAAGCTTATCAGACCAATTGACAAGAGTGGTGAACTAGTCAACCTTCCCCTAATATCACGCACCTGCTACATTTACTAAGTTGTGCGCGCCAAGATTTCCTGTAACTGAAGCTATGTGATCCGCTAAAAGCCCCTTTTTCCGATTAACCCCGATATCTTGCTTAATGGGATCGCAGCTCACGAACTTTTATGAGGCGTGTACACTGATGGGTAATCTAGACGATTTTTCTCACATCGGAGTGTTTCATCATTTAATTGTTATAGTGTTACAAATTTGCATGCTGAAATTGAATCACTCGATGCATTTAGATTCGTTAGACTTCACTTTACTGCAAATCAGCCAACAGCACAAACGTTTTTCCTCCATTGTATTAGCCTACGTCGTTGCGACGGTCTTCTCATCCAGCATGGTGACATTTGGTCGGCGTCAGCATGGCGCCTACACACTGGCAAGGAATTAATTCTGAACGCATTATTGGGCACCATTACGACCATTGAGACGAACCAAGTAGTTGCCGGAAGGGGCAAAAACGCTTGAGAATTATTTGAACAGCAGTGGAATAATGAGGAATATTCATAAAATGGCAATGGTTGTCGCCTACTGAGTTGCTGTAAATGATGGATTCACGGGGTTAACAGCAAATTGAAGGTCATGTGTGCGAATGTCAAAATGAAAAGGAGCAACCCAGAACAATTTATCCACTCTTTGTTACAAGGCATACGGGTGAACATCGGACAACACAATACATTTCTATAAGCCTCAACATACTTACTGAAAACAGAGTAGAGGAATTTCACGCTTTACTGAATTAGTATTTACATATCACTTGTTTAACTCAATCCACACTGATAATTTTTTCAAGCGGTTTGAGCTGACTGCCAAAGCATATAATATTTAGTCGAAACAGGGACGAATCTACAGAGGGGTAACTTTTTAGCTTGCTGACACTTTTATTTGCCTGAAAATTAATATCAGTGGAACGGTAAAAGAATGCCTCAGATTCAACACTCGTTGCAACAGTAAATCCACTTATACGACACTGCAAAATGCAAGTATCACCTGGAGAAGCATCAAGGGTTTGCCGGAATTTTTGCCATGGAATGTTTCTGTCGATTCGCTGAGCCTTTCGTTTCATGACTTCTAAGGAAGTTCCAGCCCAAACACCTCCAGCTCGTCAACTATCAATTTAAACCTCCTGTGCATGGTTACATGGGTTCCATCAAATCAATTCACGAACGTTTGGCTAAACTATACTCAGTAGGTGGTGACTCAATCCAAATTTATTTCCTGGCGAAAATATATACCTGTTTAATTACATGTTTTGATGACCTGAATGATAAGTGATTTCCAAACCTAGACTGGGCAACAATGTCCCGTTTACTGCATCTGATGAACAGTACACATAGAAAGTTTGATAAAGTTGCTCACTACAGGCTTTATTGTGACCAACATTGTCTTTAAACGATTGGGAATAAATTATGTTTAACGTAAAAGAAAGGGAGCGATGTTTGGAACTGACTGAGTAGTCATCGTTCCAGAGAGGTTCGGTAACTAACCAGTGGATGTAATGCTGGGCAACTTTCCAACTTTGGCACAAAAGTGTCGTCAGGCCAAGTAAGTTATTAAATTGATCGGCTTCTCTGCCTACCTTAAAACCCGACCAAACTGATAACTTGATTAGACGAAGCAGTTGTATTGGAACCGAAACGTTGTTCAGCAATAAGTCCGCGGATTATTTGTTACCAAATCCCTCTGAAATTAGGGTACTCCAGGTTATTTGGAACACCAAGTGCGCGAGAAAAATTAATTAATATTTCCCGCACAAAAATATTATTCGTTCAATCTTCTATTTTGCTCCCATAGTTCTTCCATCGCTAGTGGAATTAATTCAAAACGGTCAGATGACCCGCAATTGATAAGGTTTGGAAGACCGAATAAAGCAAGCTTTAATTGTGTACGTTTACGGACCTCTGAAACTTCTTGCACACTTTTTTTGTAAAGTTAACTTGGTTGTTCTGGAGTCATTTTTTCCTGTATTTGATGCGCATAAACAAGGATGTGCTAAAAGACGCATGTACAGACCAGGCAAGACCCTGAATTTAGAAAGTTGGAATGAATTCGTTCCAAGTCTTGGTGAAGAGTAGGCGCTTGTCAAGACAAGCATAAAATAGCAAACTCAAGTTTTGTGACTGACCTGACTGTGCGCCAGCCGATTGAGACTCTTTTATTCGGCCATCAGCACACACGTAGGCACTGCCACAAATGAAACCGATTTTCTAGAAATAGCGCTATTCTCATAGTTGAAGCTGTAGTGTAAGGCTAGCCTATCCACAATAAATTTCAGTGATATTTTAGTGTCACTATTTAGTTGGACGGAAAGCTTATAAGGTCATACTTCTTCAGTGAGAAATTAATTATTTCAGCCGGTTTTGAAAACGCGACGAGCGGTAAAAAGGTAGGATAGAGTTTATATTCTGGACTGTCTTCAGCAAATATTTCGTCAAAATCCCCTGGTCTCATTTATTTTAGGGGGCCTGCTTATTTGGAACCATGAGGAGCGTTTTAAAGGACAAAAATGCCTTAAGGAGTAAAAATCAATATCTGACTGCTTAGCAATATTCAGTTGCTCATAAGTGCATTTACAAGGTTTAAGCTTGCATGTTGTAAACTGGCCTAGGCTGCAAGTTTCTTTAGTTTTCTCCCACGCGTAAAAAATTATCATTCTCGATGCAACCATGGAGGTGAATAGATCGGTCCTCGAGAATGCAGACCAAATAAAAAGACTGACTTCCACTTTCTTTAATGTGAGAAAGAGGCGGCGGTTGAAGCGAATTCCTCCAGATTTTCAGGGACTTCGGAGCTTTCGGGAAACGAATAAATGTGGTGAATATTTGGGGTACTCGGGTCAAGAGATGAGTCTTTACAGTGCGACTTTGGCACAGGCTGGAAAGCCAAAAGATGCATAACGAATCGTGGAAGGTTTTTACGGATCAAGTGTTTTACGCTTGTTCTAATTGGTGGAGCTACGTGTTGGTCACCGCTTGATTCCACTGAATGTGTTGCAGACTCGCATGATACCTGAGCGCGGACTGGATGCAGAATCCACTTCAGGAAGACAATAGAAATCCTCTTTTTGAATTGGGAAATTAACGTCCACATCATTCCCGAAAAGAAAAAAACAAACAAAATGTACAAACAAATAGAAATCCTCTTTTTGAATTGGGAAATTAACGTCCACATCATTCCCGAAAAGAAAAAAACAAACAAAATGTGACAAACAAATTGGTCAAATGAAATCTGTTGTGAGAAGAAGTGATAAAACGGGCCCCACCTTGGTGTCAGGATGAGTAGTAGTGCAAGACCCGAGAGTTGGGGAACAAAACAAGGGAGAGTTTAAAGCATAAAGATGAACGATATGACCAGTATTGAATATGAATCAGCTGACTTTTTGAGCGAACTCTCTGCTTGAGTTAGACTGGCAGGCACTCCGACATTGTGCCACCCTTGTATGAGTGGACCAAATGCGACTGTCGATGAGTTAATGGATGAAGACAAATCAGGATTCGAGGTGAAAATACCCAGTATAGTTTAGTATGCAGGGTGGTCATTCTGCTACACTTTCGAAGTTATCGACTTGAAATATGTCATTAATATTTTATATGAGCCTGTCACCTGAAAACGGTGGGAAGAAGCAGAGAGACGGAGTGACACAGGGATCACCACTACATGTATTCGCTTGGTGATAAAGGGCTGCTTAGCTGTTCGGTCACACAGACAGTACAGGCCGATGTGAGAATGGTAATTTGTTGAAATATTGGTAGCTCGGGTGAGTTTATTGGTTGTTGATCAGGTGGCTGTTGATCTGTTCGCCGAGCTTGGCAATTGGCTTGTTTGCAAGCCATGAGTCGGCCCGTGTGCAGCACACCCAGCTGCAGAATATCATAAACGAGAGATCCAGTTGAATTTCTCGTGGAAACCAAATTGATTTGCAAATGAGTGTATTTCTCGAAAGGAAGAATTATACATGGCAAACAGGCTACCTGTTGTCTGAATTTACTCCTGCAAACAGTTGAGCTCTACTGTCGATCCGCGAACATGAAATGTCTTATCGGTGCACCGCTGCTGTACCAAGTCACAAAAATGTCGTCCTCCAGTAAAATGCTGCAGGATCAACGATGATGTCTACATATAAAAATAATTACGCATTGTGTAAATGATGAAAACCCCAAATTTGCAAAATATTTACCTAACAATGAAGAGCGGCTGATAGTTCTACCGTAACCAAAGCGGAGCGCATGCACTCCATCGGATCACCCATCGGAAAGGTCTGGAACATAAGCCAAAAATATTTCATCAGGTTATCACGAAAACTGCCTTGGGCGCGAAGTGAAAACTAAGATTACATATGAGGAAACTTCTAAAATACTTGAAGTTCTGTGGAGCTATTCTGTGTCTACGGCTTTCTCTGGAAGTAAAAAAACGTTATTTGTTTCATTAGATCCAATCCCATTAGCTTCCGCAAGCAAGGAAACTGAAACGATGTAAAATGATGATCAATGATGCATCTAAAAAAGAGCGTACCTTTCGTCACACGCCGTGAATTGTACGTTGCTTCTTACGGAAGTACAGAATCCGCAAGTAAGAGAAATTATTTGACACTTCTACTATAAAATGATCAATTAGATTATTAAATGCATAAAATGTAGCTCAGGAAGACTTACATAAGCTGTCAGCCTCAACGAATGCACACGTAACGCTGCACCTCTTCTTGCGATTCAACAAATGCTTCAGTTTTATGGTTTCGACTAATCATCTATAAACCATGTACGAAGGGAACGTTGGTTTCAGCCAATACAATTTCGATCACCGGAATATGAAAGAGCGTGTGGGGCACAGCCAAGCATTGGAGACAAAGATATACCCAGTCAGTTTGGGAACTGGGCACTTACGCATTGAGCATAATAGATCTGATGGACGAACGCTACTGGCTGAACAGCCTCGGTAAATGCATTAATCTACTGCGTCGATTGGCTCGACAGAAGGCTTGAGGTTTTAGTTTTATTTCACCCAGTCATGTAGCGGCACTTTACCCTCTGGAGTTATGAAACGTATGTCAAGCTGTGCAGCAGAATTATTTAGGTTATTGAAAAAAGACTTCCATGTTTGCCGGATATGAACCAAGAAGCCCAATGTCGTCTGCATACCCATGTCTATGAGTAACCGTCTCGGAAGCAGCACATTGGTAGCAGAACAGAGGAGGGAAGTCAAAAGAGGACAATCTTGTCTTACACAACTGGACGTGGTGAACTCATGTACTCACAACCGTTCGCAGGATTTCGCATACAGTGCCCCCAAAAGGGAAAGAACACGCTAAGTCGACAGACACCGCCAAAGTTCCTGATGATCGACGGGGTCAAAAGCAGCGTTCAGATCCAGAAAAATGAACAACATGAGACTTTTGAAAGAGTGGCGCTGTTCCGGAACGTGTCTCGTGGCGAGGATGTGGTCGGTTCATTTTCAACCAGAGCGAAACATAGTGAGATTCACGAAATTGTCTCTCCCGATAATAGATCAATCTGAGCAGAAAAGCAATAGAAGACATCTTGGATGCCGCGGCTACCAGCCTTATGCCCTGATGGTTTTTGCATAACGTCGTTGCGACCTCCTTGAAGACTAGGATGACAGTCAAGGCACTCCATTCTGCTGGCATTCAGTCTTCGTCCCATATCTTCCACAGACCGCTCACTAGAACCTCAACACTGAAAGATACCCTCCCGGTTGAAGGGACTAGGGACCGTATGTATAAAATTAACTGCAACGATTGCACTAAGGTTTACACGGGACAAAGTGCCAGGGAATTACACACCAGAATGGGTGCGCCTTAAAAGAGGATAAGCAAACCACCAAGAAATTAGGAATGATACCAAGCGCTGATCAAAGACTCAACGATGGTGGTACATGCGTTAGACACAGGACACGGAATAGATCTGGATAATATGGAAGTTTTAAGACGGGGACTGCGGTTCACGCCACAGCGGCTGACAGCCGAGGCGATGGAAAGTACAAAGCATCACAGCGTGAATAGGATCGAGGGTGTGGAACTGGTAAGCGTATTTAGAGCGGTCTTGGATAAACCGAGTTGACACGTTACTGTGTGGTTGTCAATGCACGTAGAATCATCAGCAGAATCAAGCGGTGGATATTCCAGTCCGACCAAAGTTCACATAACCTCTCTTACACGACTATCATAGCACAAGCTCATCCACACATTCAGATGAAAAGTGCAAATGACGCTCAAGAGGGGTCATCACGTGAACGAGAAGCACTAGACCCTAAGCTGGATCCAAAACCATGTGGGTTCCCCCACTAACTTAACATGGTGACCCACCCTAACACACAAATCCCTCGGCCACCGCCTAACAGAGATTTCACTTGACTTAGCTGATTGGTTCTGTTTCTGTCTTGAATTCTGACCAACCTCCTAACCTAGTCATTTGGCCTGACGAAGTTTCCATGTCAAAAGCGAAACGTTGGCCAGAAATAAATCTACCCAGTTGTTACCAAACTTTCCCGAAAATCTCACCACCTTCTTTTAAGAATGCGGGGTTCGGACCATCCGGGTCTATATTCTTATTACCTTTGAGGAGTAATATTTCACGCTGGCTTCCTGTTACTAAAAGCGGGTGGGTGTCGATATTTCATTCGGGCCAGCTAGGTTTTGCCAAGTGTTATGTTAAAAAAGACCAGATGAAATGGTCCTTATGGTATCGTCGCCCAAGACGACGAGTTTGTAAGTTCTATTTCTAAGATTGTTTCACCTACATTTATGTTTTTCTGTGTGGTTGACCGAATCAGCCGAATCAAATATTGTCTGCAGTGAAAGCCTTCAACATCTCCTGGGCCTCTGCACTCCGCCAGCGTCCTCTGTCATTCTTGATTATCTGGTGTTTCAGAGATCTGCGGATTGCATCATTGTCGCTAGTCGCTTGTATTGTTTTTTTAGTACAGATAATATTTATAGATCTCGACGGCGTCTAGTGTTCACTTAATCGAGTCACATGGCTTTGGTAGACAGTTCTAAAGGTTGAGAATAGCTCTTCTAACCCTCTTTCATTGAACCTCTCAAAACTCACCGTCATTTGCACCATTCTTTCTAAACTGGCCAGCTCGATCCTCTTGATCTATTGGAACCTGTCAAACTTG
>NW_008751810.1:535383-596658 GCF_000715545.1 Opisthorchis viverrini
TCTACTGCGTCGATTGGCTCGACAGAAGGCTTGAGGTTTTAGTTTTATTCCACCCAGTCATGTAGCGGCACTTTACCCTCTGGAGTTATGAAACGTATGTCAAGCTGTGCAGCAGAATTATTTAGGTTATTGAAAAAAGACTTCCATGTTTGCCGGATATGAACCAAGAAGCCCAATGTCGTCTGCATACCCATGTCTATGAGTAACCGTCTCGGAAGCAGCACATTGGTAGCAGAACAGAGGAGGGAAGTCAAAAGAGGACAATCTTGTCTTACACAACTGGACGTGGTGAACTCATGTACTCACAACCGTTCGCAGGATTTCGCATACAGTGCCCCCAAAAGGGAAAGAACACGCTAAGTCGACAGACACCGCCAAAGTTCCTGATGATCGACGGGGTCAAAAGCAGCGTTCAGATCCAGAAAAATGAACAACATGAGACTTTTGAAAGAGTGGCGCTGTTCCGGAACGTGTCTCGTGGCGAGGATGTGGTCGGTTCATTTTCAACCAGAGCGAAACATAGTGAGATTCACGAAATTGTCTCTCCCGATAATAGATCAATCTGAGCAGAAAAGCAATAGAAGACATCTTGGATGCCGCGGCTACCAGCCTTATGCCCTGATGGTTTTTGCATAACGTCGTTGCGACCTCCTTGAAGACTAGGATGACAGTCAAGGCACTCCATTCTGCTGGCATTCAGTCTTCGTCCCATATCTTCCACAGACCGCTCACTAGAACCTCAACACTGAAAGATACCCTCCCGGTTGAAGGGACTAGGGACCGTATGTATAAAATTAAACGATACGATTGCACTAAGGTTTACACGGGACAAAGTGCCAGGGAATTACACACCAGAATGGGTGCGCCTTAAAAGAGGATAAGCACCAAGAAATTTAACTGCAACGATTGCACTAAGGTTTACACGGGACAAAGTGCCAGGGAATTACACACCAGAATGGGTGCGCCTTAAAAGAGGATAAGCAAACCACCAAGAAATTAGGAATGATACCAAGCGCTGATCAAAGACTCAACGATGGTGGTACATGCGTTAGACACAGGACACGGAATAGATCTGGATAATATGGAAGTTTTAAGACGGGGACTGCGGTTCACGCCACAGCGGCTGACAGCCGAGGCGATGGAAAGTACAAAGCATCACAGCGTGAATAGGATCGAGGGTGTGGAACTGGTAAGCGTATTTAGAGCGGTCTTGGATAAACCGAGTTGACACGTTACTGTGTGGTTGTCAATGCACGTAGAATCATCAGCAGAATCAAGCGGTGGATATTCCAGTCCGACCAAAGTTCACATAACCTCTCTTACACGACTATCATAGCACAAGCTCATCCACACATTCAGATGAAAAGTGCAAATGACGCTCAAGAGGGGTCATCACGTGAACGAGAAGCACTAGACCCTAAGCTGGATCCAAAACCATGTGGGTTCCCCCACTAACTTAACATGGTGACCCACCCTAACACACAAATCCCTCGGCCACCGCCTAACAGAGATTTCACTTGACTTAGCTGATTGGTTCTGTTTCTGTCTTGAATTCTGACCAACCTCCTAACCTAGTCATTTGGCCTGACGAAGTTTCCATGTCAAAAGCGAAACGTTGGCCAGAAATAAATCTACCCAGTTGTTACCAAACTTTCCCGAAAATCTCACCACCTTCTTTTAAGAATGCGGGGTTCGGACCATCCGGGTCTATATTCTTATTACCTTTGAGGAGTAATATTTCACGCTGGCTTCCTGTTACTAAAAGCGGGTGGGTGTCGATATTTCATTCGGGCCAGCTAGGTTTTGCCAAGTGTTATGTTAAAAAAGACCAGATGAAATGGTCCTTATGGTATCGTCGCCCAAGACGACGAGTTTGTAAGTTCTATTTCTAAGATTGTTTCACCTACATTTATGTTTTTCTGTGTGGTTGACCGAATCAGCCGAATCAAATATTGTCTGCAGTGAAAGCCTTCAACATCTCCTGGGCCTCTGCACTCCGCCAGCGTCCTCTGTCATTCTTGATTATCTGGTGTTTCAGAGATCTGCGGATTGCATCATTGTCGCTAGTCGCTTGTATTGTTTTTTTAGTACAGATAATATTTATAGATCTCGACGGCGTCTAGTGTTCACTTAATCGAGTCACATGGCTTTGGTAGACAGTTCTAAAGGTTGAGAATAGCTCTTCTAACCCTCTTTCATTGAACCTCTCAAAACTCACCGTCATTTGCACCATTCTTTCTAAACTGGCCAGCTCGATCCTCTTGATCTATTGAAACCTGTCAAACTTGGTGAATGGAGTCGCTCTGCTTCGGCCGACGGAAAGCAAATTCATTGCTAGGCATAATCGGAGCAAGGGTGCTTACCCCAGAAGGAGCGATAAGCTGTAATTGATGCTGTCTGTCAGTAACCGAAAGCAACATGGCCCATCAGAGTCCACGACTGCTAGTAATTGGTAACCTCCAACTAACTCGATATGAGCATTTTTTCGGGTCAGGAAAAGACGATTATCAGTACACAAATGGAAAATTTGTCCAGCTAGGGGACGGCATGTAGGTTGGCCACTATCGGGAAGAAGTGTTGGGGAGGATCGGACAAACAACATCAAAGATTAGTGATAATCTCCCGGGCCGAATAATGGTTTTTTTCGAGGTAAACCACCATGAACCTTTAAATCCAAAGTCTAGCCCATTAATCAGTGATAGGATGTAGGGTTTGTTCTGAGAACCTTCTCCTAGGCTCTGACTATAAGATCTGAACTGCGATTTGGTAGTTTTTAGGGTTTTCTTGAGGGTTTCTTCTCGATGTCTCTGACTCAACTGTCTGACGCACTTGGGTGAAGAGAGCCGGCCTGTCCAAAGGACACAGGGAGCAATGTATACTTGCCTGATGCCTAATGTGGCTGCGCTTGAGTGCTGCGTCTTGAGTTGCACTGTTTTGGGAAAAACACCGTTGGCCACGTTCATCCGCTGGACGGTCAGAGTGTGCGTGTTTGGCCCCGATCTTTTCCAAACCGGTTTTCCGGCGATAACTTAATCACACACCCACATATTAGCTGCGAGAAAGGTTTCATTTATCCCGAGACAGCCGAACGGTGGAAATAACACTAAAACACGAACCAAAAATAGAGCACTTTGTTAATTTCAAAGAAATTTTACCAGAATGGTGACAATTTATATACTAGTTTCTTCAAGGCATAGATACCAACAGGAGCAGCTACCCCACTTGACAGTGAACAGTTTGCGAAAAGTTTACACAGAGCTCCTAGTGATCAATCATCGCTTCTAATCACATAACGAACAACAGACATCCGCTTGGTAGCTCAGCAAGTTGATAGGTGGTCTAATTAACTCAGATAAGTCTAGAATTAGTCAAATCTAATGTGCACTTAATTGGTGACTGCATTCCGGAATTGCTAATCAGTTCGTATAGGTTTAAGTACCTAGTGCACAACGTCTAATTACTTAACCCCATTTCTAAGTACGATTACCCAGCGTCCGAACTTCAAACTAAGACCGCATCGGTCAAGGTTGTTTATCGGCACCAGACGACCTATAAAGAACAACGTACATACAGACAGAACAAAACACCGCTGTGAATGGCGCACGGACAAACGTGCGACCACGTGTCAAAACAACCTGAGACAAGTGCAACAACAAACAGGGCGGTGTTCAACCAAAAGGCGCACCACAAAGTACGCCACGAGCCAGCCTGTCGACCAAACTAATTGTCACATCAAGATCACCGTGTAGCAAGCTAGTTGGTGAAAGGAAGTAAACGGAATTCTTTGCTTTAAAGATGGCTTCATGCGCGCTGCTCCAACGGACACGTGTGTTGTGTGAGGCTTCTCTAGGAAACCAGCAGCCCTGTGTGGACATTTTTGAACAGATTGAACCAGTTGTGGGAATCTTGAGTCATGCGTTTGGCAGATGCATAGAGGGCGTAGGCCTGGATGTTCACCTGTTCGCATAGATGTACCTTCAAAAGTGTACATTTACGTCTTCTAAGACTGTAATGTTGCGAGCTTGAAATCTATTTCCCAGTTCGACGGGGAAGGATATAACACAAGTGCAAGACGTGACATCAGAACTCTCGGTTCTCCAAAAGTTGACTGAGTCTTCCATTCTTCTGATTTATTTTTTCATTCCTGTTGCAAGTAGCCACTAGGAAACAGCAAGCGAATTGGCTAAGAATGAATAGCTCAGATGCTTTTGCAAAACACGGTCCAATTCGTACTATAATTTCACCGATAGAACTGTCCATATAGTTCAGTTGTTGAGCTGTGTCAGTTTGAATGGTGAGGACTGTCATTGGCTGGGCGGTTGTGAAACAATTTCTCCTGTTCGGTTTTTGGCCTTGCTCACTCCGACCTACATCCGACCATGATCAGCCTAGGCTGAGTCGACAGAAACACTGGGTGTGCCGTCCGAATCCTACCACATCATTCACACGGGGTAGAATTGACGAATATCGTAGGTAAGTAACGTCGAGCAATGACTGATAAAGCTTTTCATTTACATAACACTTGTACAGCACAGAGAACTGGTAAGTAGGCTCACGGAATTTCGCACACTTTTTTAGTTTTTGACAAAAATCAAGTGCCACACCAACCAGAAAAGCCCCACATATTCACTGTTGATAACTGGAGCAACGAATAAATCATATTAAGACCCTATGTGGTTTTCAGCTTCTCAGAAGTTAAAAAAAGACCTACCATTATGTTCCATAAAGATACTACAAGCCACCAGCTGTCTATTGTGGCCACAGGTAAGATTTGACCTTCGTTGTCTGGGTCAAATGCCGCTGATTGAGAATTCATGTTTCTAGTATTCGAACCATCAATTCTAGGTGTTAAAATGCTTTATGTACGACAATTTAATACATCACCTCTATCTCCACACATTTCCGTATCTGCTTTAAAAAGCTGGGTTCTAAGGTGCCTTAGAGTAACTGGTGGCATGTTGATAGGCCGACGAGATAGTGTGTTACAGGCAAGCCTGTGTATCTCAAAAGACGAGACTTTTGACAACGGTGATAGATTCTTTGGGACAGTATGAAAGAAACATTTTCACTGATTCTCATTTTTCGAAACTGTTGACATCTATTCTCACGCCAACGGGAACAGACAGGGTGGAACAGGTGATGCGCAAAGATTACTGGTTGACCTTCAATTGCAAGAAAACTAGGAGCATCAGAACTTGTCCTGTCAGTTTATGAGTACCCGATTCTCTTTTAGAGTGAAGTTAAAAGCTGCTCACCTACAGGTTCCCTTGAACAGAGTACCCAGTAAGTTGCCTGATATTATTACACAATTCGAAATCGAGGAGCTCCGCTGTTAAGGAGTGGACTTACTGGCCGGAAGGCCAGTCTCTGCATCCCAACTACTCCTGTTTGTGCTTCGGCAGCTTGGCACTATCTCAACCACCATCCTCATTTCGGGTAACATGGCAGCTGGGCACCGAAAGGGTGTTGCAGATAAACTATTTAGTGCGTGGTACTTTGAAGTTTCTCTTGCGGTTTTCCGAAAAAACGACAAACTCATGATGGACCCTTCCGGGGCGGAGGTTTTCCAAGCTAAAACGAGTGCAAGGCAAGCGATTGCGTGTTGGAAACTTACTGGACCTATTATTGAGCGTTCTGTTGCATACCTTATTTCCGTAAAACTGTGGGAACGTGTATTTTCTATGCTTAAATTTCACTACTTAGGAAATACTGTTGCCGAAAGGAACAGTTGCTCAATGACGGTTATTTATCCAAATTGAAGCAGCCACGTTATTCACTCCCATATTGCTTGCTAGCGTTTCCAGTTTTGTACAGAAAGCATACTGTGTTTCTGACTCACCAACTTCAAGTTTGTTTCTTGGAAGTAACAACATCGAGACATATTGAAAGATCGGCTGCACACTGTCTCAGGTCTAGTGCTAATCTGAGACCGTTTTGGCCAAAAGTCCGTTCCGCGGTGGTCAAAAATCTTGTTAATTATACTGTGGACCGAAAGTTAGAGTCCGAGTAGCCTATCCTTTTTATTTCCCAACCCCCATAATTCACTAGACTGCGAGTCCTGACAACAGCTGCAGCGACCATAATTAGTTTGTATAATCCGTCCGGAAGGTCAGACAGCGTTGACCAAGCCCAGAAAATTATTTAGCAGACGAACTGACGACATGCGACTACCAGTTAGCCCAGGCTAGACGAATCTGTTTGATACGCTGTAATCTGCCCGGGTGACTACTCAATG
Source organism: Opisthorchis viverrini (assembly GCF_000715545.1). Classification (NCBI taxonomy): domain Eukaryota; kingdom Metazoa; phylum Platyhelminthes; class Trematoda; order Opisthorchiida; family Opisthorchiidae; genus Opisthorchis; species Opisthorchis viverrini. The sequence continues at coordinate 541,619 of NW_008751810.1, forward strand.
ACTGTACTTATGCAAAATCAGTAGGCTTCCCGAGAATTCGTTTTTGCTTATGTGCTTTATACAGAATGAAAAAGTGCGAATCTAAGGATGATTTTGCAACGGGATACATTTAAATCCAGTTTATCTCCGAGCAACATTCTACGGTCATCACTAATTCCGCTGCTGTCATTAAACAAGATAGACGTCCCGGTTTTTACATAGCTAGATGATGTAAGAGAAGGGTATCCATAGTTGCGTTGTAGAGATCTTGGGGGCTGCTTAGCTTTGAAACCTATGCATACGTATTTTTTGAACCAATTCACCTACTATCATAGATTATAGGACACGGAATTTCATTTGCCACGCTACCGGGGTCCTGAAAAAATTCAGGTGATCCCAAGATCCAGAGTTAGATAATATTCATTGAGGGGCTGGGTACTGTTTCACTCATAAGCTGTGGACATCTTGGTACCCAGAACTGCTTTTAAACACTTTTGGGACAACTAGAAGCCGCGTAATCTCTCAACAGACTATTTGTTTTCAGTCCTTTGAGTGTGCAGAATGGCAGAGGCGGTCCTATTCTGGGCAAATACCGTGTCTCGATTCCTATGAATTGTTAGTCAGGTGACCAGATATATTTTTCACCATGATTGTAAGAACAGAACCCACACAGAGAGAGATGGGTAAATGTTTCAATCGAGATTGAGAATTCCCAGCTCTACCAGCAGATCACGGAAACCATGTGACTGCTAAATAGCCAGAACAATGACTGAAAGAAATCGAATGTTCATTGCACTCAAGCACTCACAGTCAAAAGGCCTAGTTGAAAGCCTTGTTCGTGCAACTCTTGTTGTGGGATTATCAATAAACTAAGTTGCGGTGGTAAGAACTCTTCAATATAATATGGTCACACTGTTCACTGTCGTATGGGATCTGGGTGCAAATTTCAAGCGTAATAACCTTTCTATATGACCATCGACTTTAGGGGCTTTCTTCAGGTATTCGCACCGGAAACAGCGAAAATTACATAATCGTGCGTTTTTAAGGGGTGAGGAATACACCGGTGAAGGACTACTGGAAACTGGAATATACTCTATTCTGTGGCATCCCCTTGTAGCTACGTACAAAACAGATCATTCTTGTCACATAGTTCGTAAAACAATGTTCCTTTTTTAATTCATGCGGCACGTGATACGTTATCGATACCTTCCTAATTCGAGCTCTGATATCGTTACATTTCACTAGCTATTCGACAACCTTATTACTCACCCGATGCATTTTTGGCGCAGAATTTGTGAAAATTCTTCAGCTTTATAACTGGCAAGTAGTTAATGTTCACCATCCTCAATTAGCCCGTCTTCTCGACTTTTCAGGATCAACCTTACTGCTTGAAATATGGTGCATTCCTCTGAAAAGAAAGTAACACCTGAGTTGGGAAAACGTCGCTACAATTGCAGCCCCCCTCTTCGTGAGCATATTGGCTAGACAAGATTCTCTATGAACCCTTAGCTTGAAACGTACCAAAACCCTATTTTGAGCTCAGATCAGGACCCATTTTGCTTGCTTCTATTCTTGAAAGACTTTTGTTGGTCTCCACTTATGATGCACGATTCTGTAGAATGGTGTGTCCCACTATGAAGAAAATCAGATTTCAATTCAATAATGTTCTTTTTGTATGCCAACCTGGTGTTGCCTACGCTCCCGCGCTTACTGAGAACCCGATACAGCGGAAAATAACGAACCCAAATGTAGTGACTAGTGATGGTGAGTCAGTGCTCTATTAATGCGTTCATTTTTCCGGCGAATGACTGGCAGTTTGGTTCTTTGCTGACAGCAACTTGATCTGCTCATAACAGTAATTGTTTAGTGTATCTTCTGCTGTTGTGTGAGTAAAAACCGACATCAAAGTATACTTTGGACTTGAAACACTCAAATACTGATATGCGAATGTGTAAGAATCGTTCATTCGGTCAAGGTGTGGACCTGATTCGATTCGTCGACGGTATAACACGAATAGAGAAAACGTTCTCATAACATTTCGTTGATAGACCACCATAGTGGTGGTGAATGTCGGAGCTTGTCGTACCGGTCTACCCGCTGAAGGTGCTAAGTCTGCGAGAGAACTTTTTTACCGAAATTTAGGCCCCGAACAACCGATGGTCAACTAGTTGCATATAAAGCAGAAAACAGGAAAAGCCGCCAATGATGCACAGACTTCTCGTTCATTAGCCACCTCGGGAACGCATCACTTTATAATGTACCATTCGACATTGATGTAGGGGAAAACACGTTCAAAGTGTAAAGATCAACAAAGTCACTGGAAAATATCCACCTGCAAATACGTTCGTTTTGCAGAATTTCAGTCAAAATCACATTCATCGTTTGTTGGAGGTGTGAATTGGAAACCTGATTTTTGTGTGTCCAAGAACTGAAAACCAATTTCGTTACTCTAAAGCTTCTTTATCACGTGGCCGTACAGTTCATCATCGTCTGAGACCAATGCGAATCAGACGATATAAAAATTAATGCTACTCTAGCAGCATCAAATTTAAAATGCCTGGCGAATTTCCGATAAGGGGCGTGTACATTTTTCGGTTGGGAGATTTAAGAATTTTCCAGTGGAGATTTCTTGTAATTGATGTTGATCTATTTCGAAAAACTTGTGCACGGCTGTTTCATTTTTTTGGAAGTTTTCAGAGGTGCGAACCCCACGAAAATTCAGGTTGTCTTGAGTGCGCAACCTCCCGAGTGGCAATCGGAACATCCAAACGTACGGTCACGAACGGCTGATTAGCACTGTGATCGAATTACACTCGGGATGAAGTGCAGCTCATCCTTCAGCAGCGGAATCGACATCAAGTGCTCATGTGTTGACAGACCTCTTGAATGAAGAAGTCTAAGTTGGAAGGCTCACTCGTCTTAAAGATTATCCTTCCTCCTAAGCTGCCTACACAATTTCACTCCAATCAGATCTGCAGAAATATCACAATTCATATAGGTACACGAAGTCCATTTAATCTCCGTTAACTAACTTTGATGTTGAAGTTTCACTTATTTTTTTCAGAAGAACGTTATTTTTTCAAGATGAGTAACACGTGTAACACGAGTAACCGATCCCGGTTGCGATCAAAATAGACTGAGTTGATTTTGGATGACGGTAGATTTGTTCTTCGTTCCACGGTTAACCGGCAAGTATAAAAGTCATATCTGGCCGCTGGCAGATTAACATCTAAAACAAGCCCAAACAACGTTTTAGCGTGTAACTGTGTTAAGCTACTTTCGCAAGAACATACGTTGACTACCAGCGACTCAACTGTACACACTTTGTCCGTATAAAACGGGTTCAAATATCTTGATAACCTAATTTCTTGATACGGTTCCCTCTCGTTTCTGTTAAAGGTTCATTGGCGATAGGATTCTCATGTTGTTTCGTGTCCAATTCAACTAAACAAGGATGCCGACTAATCAAAATTGTCCGTACAGCTTGAGGTTGCATGAGTAGACTGTTGACCGAAAACGGAATGACAGGTTGGAACAAGACGTCTGTTTTTGATCACTGGTAGTTTACTCAGTTAGTGCAGAAACGGTCTAACGTCATACTCTGATTTTTGTGAGCAGACAAAGCTTGATCTGTCGTCGGTATGTAAGTGCAAACAACGCTCTTTATTCGTGTCTTTCTGACTGTTTCACTGGATTTGGCAGCTTTTGATGAGAACGGTCGGATATGAACCGATTATCCGAGCCAAACATTGGTGGAGAAAAGGATAAAAAAGGAAACCAAACAAACCTTTCACCGAAGATCCTAAATTCAATTATCAGAAGATGTTGAATATGGCAGAACTTTGGTGGCAGTGATGCAACTTGGTGGTCTTGTCTGTCTCATCTTGTTTCTTACGGGCTGCATTTGATGGGTCTCTTACTTCACTGGACTTGCCCTTCTCTACATCGTATGTGGTTATCTGTCCCAACTGATATTTAGAACAGGAACGAGAGTACTTCCTTTCCACCAAGACCAAGAAACGAGGAGTGAGCGCACGCGGTGATGTGGTTTAAAAAATATAACTCACTTTCCATTTTTGTGTCATCCCAGCTTCGTGATCTTTTGGGTCATCCTGAGTGGAATTAGGTTGAAGATTTTTCAATCGTGCCCGAGGCGATTATTGTCGAGGGTACCACCGGGCAAAGCAATTTTGTGACTGAAGTGGTACTGCCTCCCCTGCAAAGCTATCATCCGGAAGATAACTTGCTGCAGAATTATTACAAATTAGACTGTTGGGAATAAGGTTGTGACGGCAGTAAAACCTTCGCTTTCAATGTGGTGATGTCTACAGTAAAGCTGAAATGCGGTGACCTACAAGTCGAACATGCAGTTCAAGGACAGCAGGACCACTTAGTTGAGTATCTCGCTGTCCACTCTGCATCACAGGTTAGCCTAAACTGATCAGCTTCGAAAACAATCCGTATTCAGTGAAACAAAAGTACCAGCAATAACCAAGTGCCATACGCTGATACTTTACCGATCAGAATCCTACCACACTCAAGTCTGTCATATGTCGCTACCTATGGGCCAAGCTGAGGATGGAGCTTATAAGATCGGCGGCATAAGGATTTGCTTCCTTTGGTGGTTTATTGAGTAGTATAGATGCACCAACAAATTTTATTGTCAAATGGAACTAGAGATTATTTCGACCACATGGGTGAACTAGTCCACAGTAAGGTAAAAGTCAATTGTTTTCTGTTCGCAAAAGCAACTGCCAATCTGGTCTGGACTGCGAAAAACAAGCGATCCGATGAGGTTGATTTGGTTAAGGGCCATTTGACCGATGGCGACCATTGGTGGTTTAGCAACCCCAATCATAGAAAAAATTATGAAGACCCATTGAGCAGGATGAGACTTCCCTAAAATTCGGTTATCTACATAACCCTTCAGCCCGATAGATGACGATCCTTATCAAAATGATCCAACTGATTTATCCGGGATGAATGATGCAGTAGGTTAGCAGCCCTACATTTTTAATAAAAAGCAAAACTAGGCGATGCATTTAGTTCGTTTCCACGGAAATCACCGCAAGTATAATGAAAATTACTGCACACCCTTCCTTTAATTGCCTGCCTCTTTTATTGTCGGGTTATTTCTGAAGTGAACTGTTTAGTGATCATGAATTAATAATCAAGCCTTTGGCAGTCTGAACACTTAACCTTTCATTTACGAGCAGCTAGTCAGCAGCGTGACACTATCTGGCACTTAAACAGGGCATGGTAATGCTCATCCTCCACTCACGAAACCACATCATACCGAAACGCGTTTACTGGCTCCTCGATTGATGCCTTATCAGAAGGAAGTTTCACTTGCCCTGTAAAATTTTTCTCTCCAGCCAATCATACTTCTGTTCAGCCGCTCGCGGTCGGACGGTTTATTGTCCACCTTTGGGTGGAAGATCAAGCACTTGAAACTCTAATTTTCGTGAAATGCGCACTTCTGATGAACCCCAATAAAGATGAAACAGTGTACAGTGCAAGCACTTGAAACTCTAATTTTCGTGAAATGCGCACTTCTGATGAACCCCAATAAAGATGAAACAGCTGTACAGTGCTTCTCCGTTTTTCATAATAAACTGGCTCCAGTTATGGGAAGAAAGCTGTTTCCAAGCAACAGACTTTTCTATTTCATGCGAATCACTATTCGAAAGCATCGAATGGATCCAGCGAGTAGGAAATGAACTAGGAGGGCTTGGAAGTAAATCAGTTGTTTGTCAAACAGTCAAACTATGCGGTCGTGTGTGAATAAGCTCGCTAAACGGTTGGTCAGCGTCTTTTAATGGAAAAGAATGAGATTACTAATGCTGTCGGCTGTGGGATTCTGCTGAGGTGAGCGCAGCTGTGAGAACTTAATGCACCGATACGGGTGGGTCAGACGACTTAAAAAATCAACGACTCGGGCAGGTCCAGGTGCTCAGACTGGATCACGTCACTGAACACTACATGAAAGAATGGAGTTAACAATGCCTAGCCTGTGTTTCAATTGCTGTATTCGTGTGATGATGGTGATGTAAAGGGAGTATGGATTGGGGGTAAGACGCGGTGGTTGCTAAGTTTGCAAAACAGCGTTGCTGTTTTGTGGGCCTGGGGGCACATTGCTGTTTGTTTTGTTAATCCGTTGTGACCGGCATATACAGTTCAGACAAGGCCATCAGACATCAATCTCATGAGCGAAGGCCAACAGAGTTACGACAAAAACAACATTTCGATTGTTCCTGCATCAGTAGCCAGAGTGGTTTGACTGATCATTCCGGGGAGTGGCGATTGTAGGTGGATACCATACAGTGCATTGAAGATGTTACTGACAGCACGGCATTATCGCGTTCAGTAAAAAGGTGTTTGTTGGTCAACCAGAAAGCGAATATTCTAGGAAAGCTGCATCACCCATAATTCATTCATAGTTGTGTGGCTCCGTCTTTGAGCGTGTATCGGAATGTTGTTCATAAAGCCACAGCTCGTAAGGATAGTAAAAATGTTTCTGTCAACGGTGATGTACAACATAAAGACAATAATGGAGAAATGACGCCTGACGATGTAGGCAGAGCATTACGAAATCTTAGGCGCCTTTCACACAAGCAAAGTGTGGCAGAGTGTACCGCTAAACTTAATACGGGTACACTTGAGGAATATGACCCTTTTGGCAAAACGTAAGGGTAAAAAACGAATATCTTATTATGTTCTCAGCAAATAGCTGACTTGTCCATTAGGTTCACGACATTTACAGAACTGGGGGTTGTTGTCATAGGCGCGTTCGTCGATAAAGTTTGTTCGTCCTTATTTCATTGTCCACCATAAGCTCCACCACTGGACTTACATTGTGACAATAGCTGATGTAACTTATAAGCTCTGCGTCGAATGATGTGGCAACAAGGTGTGACACGATACTCGTATGGACATTTTGAAACAAGTGAATTGAATCTGCCAGTTGCCTCATGTGCCTAGCGTGTTGTTCTGATAGCATCTAAAATCCGGGAATAAAAGGTACTGTGTGTCTGACCGATCCACTTTCAACTAGAGTGTTGTCACACTTGGTGAGTCACTATCAGTCACGTGATACCTAACCATTACTGAGGCTATGAAGGACTGATTGGACGTGGGAGATATGGCATGTCTATATAGTGCGTGATTCATTTAGATGTCACCTGCTGGAAATTGCTGTGGTGCTGATGACAAACAGTAAATCAACACTAGTACTCAGAAGTTTCATCTGCGTCCTATAACAACAGGGCAAAGTATTATGCTAGATATTCCAGTCATTTTTTTTTGTTCCAGTGTCCTGAAATACCACCTGTTTTGGAGGTCTACCTGTAAACAACTGAGCTTAGTTGATTGGTTAGACAGCGCAATTCTGACTGCCGTGGTTTGGGAGCCTTTCATATGTTCCAGAAAATAGTAGGACGATCACGAGTAGTTTAAGCACAGGATATCTCATAATAGACGTAAAAAGAATACCCATGTTAAAACTTTAATACCAGTTTAAACATTTATTATTTTTTATGTGAATATACGTGCATCATGGAGGTTTACTGTGAACAAACTGACATTACAAAAGTTTTGAAAAAAAACCGCTTCTTTTTTCTACAACATGTTGGAGGCGGTATGAAATGTGAGACACAGCATGTTCAACTTCTTCAAGCGTCACTCGTGCACATTCCCCTTCAATTCTTGCTCTTAAATCCACCAAGGTGACGTCTCATAATACGATGCACGCTGGTGCGTGGAATGTCGGTCAACTGGGACACCCGAGTTACTGACGAAGATGCCATGGTGCTCTGGGACTGAAGTTGCTCGACGGCATCCTGTAAAATGGGCGCTCTTTCATCACTCACAGACTTTCTTCCTTTGCCGGGAAAATCCAACACAGATCCAGTGGACTCAGATTTTGCAACCAAGCGTATAATAGTCGACACGGTGAAAGGATCTTTGATAAGACCATGTTTGGTTTTGTAAACACAAAGTGCAGCGGTGGCGCTTTCATCAAGGGGATAATAGAGTTTCATAATTTCAATGCGCGTGCTGACGTTTATCGCTGACAAAAAAACGCCAACACCTGCATACAAAAAGCCTTTTATGCGGCTACTAATAATAAATTTTTTTGTTATCCCTTCTTTAATTGGCTACGTTTGCTTACCCAATTAAAATTTGCGTCTATTATGAGACACCCTGTTTGTCAAACTAGCCAGGCTTGTATTGAAAATTCCAGTGAATGAGAAGCGCTATGGTCTATATGTAGGGTTGAGCGGCGCCTAATGTAGCCAGAGTTGAAATTTCATCGTGTTATTTCACACGTCAACGACAAAACGTGCGCAAGCGATGAAAAAATTGCGATTTATTTTTTGGTGAAAACGTTAACTGACCCGCACGCTACGAAGTTAACCTGGACGTGTCTGAAGACTACAGCCTACTTGCAGAGTTTTTACGATCACGACTGATCAGCGATCTCCCTCAAGGAATCCGTAGGGAGGACGAGAGAACATTTATCTCTTTTTTGTCTCCCTATGTATACATATATAGGAAGTTTGTTAGAACAGGTTGTATAGTAAGAATTTTACGGTCAGAAAGAAATGTGGGATAAAACCTATCCCCGACGTTCCAAAAGTGTACAAATGAAACAACCACTCCATTCATCATCTACGGCTTCAAAACGCTTTGGACGAAGTGGGAACAAACCGACACATAAATAAATTGAGACTTTCCGAACTGCCGAAGACCAGCTGTTGACTCCAATCACCCGCGGGAATTAAAAGCTACCTGGTTACTTCGGCGCATCTGAAGATACTTTGTTGGTGTGTTTTGACCTGCAGTACTCAACCAGACTATCTCTTTCCAAATTGCAGGATACCGATACTATTATTTGTGGCATGTCTTCGGGCCCTTGGGTTGTTTGACAAAACTGTACTGTGTGTCCGTTCTTGACCAGCTTTCCTTTTATCCACAACAGCTCCCGTTTCTCACTCACGGGGCGAGTAATCAAATTCCCACTATCTGTAACTATTACATCCAATAATGCCAACCAAATATTCTAAATTTTGCCGCGTCATTGAACCATTGTTTTTTTTCTGACTGTTGGTCAGCTCGTAAAAAGCCCGACAACTGAGCCATTCTGTGAACTTCCGGGTAAGATTTAATGAATAGGTGAACAAATCATCATCATCACCGCGTACTCGTCGTACAGTGGTGGTAGCTTCCGCAGTTTCGTCCACCGATGATTTGTGAGGAGGGGGTAGGTAGCTGCGCATTGGAGGCGGGAGGTGATAAAATGGTGCATAAATCCAGCAGTGTCAGTGGGCTGCAAAGTGAGTGGATTGGAACAGGAGCTATGCATTGAAGGCAATAGCTTGGATGCATGAGCGCCATTGAGTGCACGACTGGGCCATGCCTGACAATGTCTCTAACCATTGATGTGGCCCGTCTCGGGGTCCCCATCCAGGAAGACGACAATGACCAGCGCAGCTGAGTTTACCGGTAATGGCTTCCACACTTCGCTGCCAAGTCATTGTTTGACCGCCTCCGGTTCTCTTCCGCCCTTCACGTGGCTGTGCGAAAAGAGCCCTTTGAGGAAGTCGGTCGACTGACATAGGCAGCACGTGGCCAAGCCAGCGCAACCTATGCAGTGTGATCAGTTCATCTATTGAGGGTGAGTTAATTCTCCCGAATACCATTCGACGTATGGTAGTATATGACGTTGACGTCCTTTACTTTAGTATGTTTACTCAGACATGACCCCAAAAGAGAAGAGAATTACATCGGAAAATCAGTACCCGAACCGAGATGGAAATCACTCTGACTATCTGATTGTGCCTTTACCATCTGTTCGAATGTCGCTCAGATTTTCTGCCTGCAATGAAGGTAAAGGGGTCAAAATTTGAAATTTGAATACAGTTTTGCATTGTGGTTATGTAACCGCAAAGATGAGGTGTTCCAACACTGGACTTACAGAAATTACCCCTGCAAAACGGAGTGGCCATGTAATTTTACCGTCAAGTGAAACTGATCAGCGCCACTTTAATGACTGCAGATATGCTGCCGAGCTACTGAGGAAAAAAACTTGACCAACAAGTCATAAGGTCTGTTGAACGGTTCCCTCAAATATACTATACAGCGTAAGAAGAAACAGTTAGTCTCACACGGTGGGGGGAATGAATTCGGGGTTGTCATCAGCTGCGATTTAGAATCGTTCTCGGATCATGACGGTCAAGGAGACCTCAACTACTTGAGCAGTGAGGGACAAAAGTTGAGCAGATACCTCTCTACTGTCAAGATGATATGGTCCACGTGGGGAGAGGGAGTCGGCAGGTCAGTATAAATTTTCGGTAGTCTGATGGATTCAGAAGAGAACCTGGGGAAATTCTTAGTTGTAGTCGACTTTTAGCCACCCATACAAAACCAGACCGTTTCCGGCAAACCGGCAGCCGATCTAAGCTTGTCAAAAAGGACGAATATGTGATTTACTTGGAGCCATTTGTTGGATCTTATCGGCTTGAGCATACGCAAAATATCCGCAAATTCTTCAGCATAAACTTTTGTTTGTACTAACGACTGTAGCTTTCATTTTTCTTCCGGCAAATGTCTATGTTTCCTTCTTCAGACTGAACATGGGTAAATTCTCAACCGAAATAGCTCTTAGCCCAAGAGACACTGCACCTAAACCGTGGGAAAGTAGGCTGCTTACATGTTGATCTACTAATGGCAAACAGAATTAGTCAAGCTATTGTCGAACTAAGCTACACCTTATCAAACAGATTTGCGCTGGACACATGTGAGGCAAATAGCCCACCTGGTGAGAATAACACATGTGATCAGTGCCACTTACAACATGGAGATAAATATTCCACTCTTGATAATAGGGAGGTGTCAGGAGTGCAGACAAGCAATGTCAGCGGCTTGCTGAACAGTTACGCAGCGGCTTACAACATTCAGCCTGCTTGACAAGCCTCGCTGACGTTAAGATTAATGCGTGTATGGCCTAACCCAGACAACAGCACCTGCTCGTGTGTTTGATAGTGGTGTACCGGCTTCGACGACCATCGTTGTCAGTCTTGCGGATATTTTTAGATCGAGTTTCACATCAAGAGTTTGATGAATGGTTTCTTGTTCACTATCCTAAAAGCTTTCGGTTGCTAACTGATATGCCACGCGGTGAATAGCTGTCTGTAACTTATGCACAGAGGATTCTCTGTTCAAAAGTTGCTGATATATAAGGTAACTAAAACAGTATTGAAGCAAGTTTTAGACCATTGCACCCTAAACTATCCCCCCGTTCGACTGGACCGTTAAATAAATGTGAGAACCACCCTCAAAGTTCCAGATAACGTCTCGATAAAATTGGTTGATAATTGACTAATCTGACTGGTGTGAAAATGAAGAATCATTCAGGACACCTGCGTATTCCCGATAAGCACGTGAACCGATTATAGACTCATAAATTTTATCTTCTCCACTATATTTGAGTGCTCACGGGAAACTGAAACTACTGATTCGGTGAGGCGGTAACGTGAGGTGTTACTCATGCGCCCAGATCGTCCAAAATATCCAGCTACTTGAAGAATACATGAAGTATTCAATTTCCCGATTTGGATCACATATGGCGGCCTTACTGTGACCGTATCGGACTTGCTTTTAAGACTATGTGCATTACATTAAAGTATCACAATGTGCACTTCATCCGTGTTGTTTTATCGAGGTTTCAAAGCATATACACCCATTGTTCACGAGAGCTTTTCCCTGGAAACCCTTATTTGGTCTAACGCAGAGCACAGGAAGTTGAGCAGTTTTAACTAAACACGTCCGTCATTTCCATAGAACGCTTACCAAGACTTTTCTTCACATTCCTTATATTAACATGACCGTCGACGGATCAGCTAGCATCCATTCAGAGCACTTAGGTAACGACAGCCTCTAAGTACGTAAACTTGGCAGACCACTGAATTCACTGGAGCCAACTTTGGTGTTCACTCATCCAACCGTAAAACCTCTCATTTGAGTGAAATTTTGAAGAAAATCTCGATATGATGACCTCCGTTTGTACATATTTTGTCCTATACCAGAGTGAAAACAACAGCACTTGTCTTCCGCTATTGGGCACTTGATTTTTTCATTGAAATTCATCCAACATTGTAAGTTAAAAGCTAATTGAAGAGACCGGTACCGGCCCACGCCATTCGCTATGTCAGTTTACTTCTGTAGCTCAAATCTGATAAATTTCTGTCGCGATTTCACGAACCACAAAAGGCACACCGCTGAGCTTTTGGTCGAGCTACACATACATACATGCAAATGTAAGTCCTTATTATGCACGCGACTTTTGAGGCTAAATTCATCCTGACGTATAGTTAGACCATTTTTAGCAACCAGTCAAAATAGGCCGCTCTTGGCGGGACGGACACTGTCATATGTTGTGAATTGGTAATGAAATAGGATATCAGCGTCCAAGATTTTATTTTACGAGTTGAATAATTCATCCGATGGGTTGAGAAGAATCTGTCTGCTTATTGTCGCTAGAAGGATAAAGTGTCACCCGATAGCGGTAATTTCACGTGACCAGATAGGGAGGGAATTTACTATAGAGATTATTCATTTTATTTTTAGCAGTAATAAAGTTCTTTATTGACTTAGTACACCATCTCAATCCTCCATTGCTTAACGATTCGTATATTGACTGTTTACTCCGTCAAATTACGTTGATGAATTCATACGCAAAAGGATACGCAAGGATGTCATTGGATTGGAAGCAGTTCATAGCTGGTGAGCTCCACTGAACTGCAAGTTTGAGACGGTTTGATGCACGGCGATCTGCAGGAAACAGAACATCTTTCTTCAAGACCGGACAACCATTGCAGAGCAAAGCATCATAAACTCACGACAATAAGTGGTAGTGAAGTTTACTCTGTTCAGACCAACGAAAAATTGACAAGGGTCCAGGCTGGTGACTTCTAGCTCAGACCGTCAGCAATGATGGTCAGTTTATCTTGATAGCCTCTTTCCTTGACATCCCATATTCTTCCCATCACATCATATTTTTTCACTGAACCCAAAACAACGCAATGAGGCTTCGGGATTTGGATATCCCGAAAACCTTAAAACCCCGCCAGATTCCAAGTTAATATCAATTTGATTTTCAGCCTAATTCGCAAGTGTAAAGAGCAGTGTTATCTTCTCCTCAAGTTTTATTGTTCCAAATCTTACAAGTGCCATTCTTTCCAAGAAACCTTGCACTTACATTTCCTCAAAGATGCCACACACTTTAAACTAGGTTCACGAGTGTAACAAACCAGGAAGTGAAGCAATGTTCTTCGGCGGTCGATAGCAGAAGACAGTTCACAAGAATATCAACTAACTGCTCGCTAAAAGTACCGTATTCCTTATGCTATAAAACACTTTAGACAACAGTTTAGAAGTGGAGAAACTTTTCAACAGCTTTCATCTCTCCCATCGTGAGAATAGCAAGCCTTCACCAAAGGACCACTGGAATATATAAAGAGCTTAGCGGGAATAGGTATGTGGAACTTTTTGGTCAGTCGGATTCGCTCTTCTTTTTATCATCTCCTTCCGGTATTGCAGTTTATTCTCAGCAATTCTAAATTCCCCGCGATGAACTGGAGTGAAGTCTGACCGAAGAAAGTGTTTGTGTTGTGCGCACTGTGCTTGCTCAATCGTTATCCAAGAGATTAATAGTTTGGTGAGCCATAACAGTCTCGCCAAAGCGCATATAAATAATTCGAATGGGGAAAATAATGTTTGAATTCGGACTGTATGTTCCCACCATTTCAACAATGGATCGGATTTATATGTAACTTACTAAAGAAGTGATTGTTTTTGGAGAAAATAATAGTATTGTAGGTAATTGAAATAAAACGCTTGGTAAAGAGGAACGAAAATGTACCAGTCTCAAATAGAGGCATGATACCAAACTGCCCATTACAAAATGGATCTCTCCATGAGATAATCTAGATTAGAAGGCACTTTGGAAGTTCCTTATATGCTTTTCAGTTTTCGTCACTTAAAGCGATTTCTGGTGCTGTCAGATTAGTTCATTGTAGTGCAAAAGGCCCGTTAGTGATAGCCTGAATAGTGGTCGATTGTATAGCGAGTGTGCAAAGGCAAGCTGACGCGGACAATACGTGACTTTTACTTTGTATGGAACACAAACAGGCTCAACTTGTCTAAGTCATCCAGATGAATGTTGAAAAGTTGAAAAGCATCAAGTTTAAAAAGGGTGGCTTTCTAACAAAGCTGTTTGAATGAGATGAGTATTTGGAAAGATCTCGGAAAACTAGGGTTGACAATGGTTGCCAGAGACAAGACTCTTTAATGATCAAGACTAGTCTTCTTTCCAGCATACTTGCCTTATGAAACGTCGGTGGTTTCGTTTTGTTGAGCGTGTAACTTGAGGTAATGTAAGTCAGAAAAAAGTAAAACTTACGATACATTACGCCTTTTAAAATACTCTTTATCTGGTACAATACAGTCGAGTCATGTATAGCTTGCGGTCTAAGGAAACACAAGTGTTTCTTGCTCATAGCATTATGTCATGACCAAATGCCACTGAGTCTACCCCCACATAAGGTGAGATTTTTACCTAAAAACACTCTTACGACCTGTCTAACTGATTTTCAAAATTACTGTTGGAAAGAGGCAATGAAACGATCCCTTAAAAACAGTGCCACATTCTTCTTAATTAAACACTTTCCCATCAAACGTGGCGCCTGTTTTACAAACATTTCCAAGATAAATATTTTTCTAAATCCAATCCCTCTTCTGAGCAAGATTTTGCGCCTGATTGAAAAGCTTTGCAAGGTTAAGTCGAAATTAAAAAAACGGGCCAACAGTTGTTTATGAAATTTTTCTGAAACAAATTTTTCCAACTTCGTAACTGCCATAGTTTCGAAGCGTTTCATTCAAACCCTATTTTGCTCATGAAAATTGTCCAAGTGAGAAACATGTGATCAACGGCGTCAGAAATGGTTTTCGCTTGTATTTTTAGACAGCATGGAATTTGGCAAGCAAGCATCCTGTGCAGGAAGAATCCCCGTTTGCCAGTGCAGAGGAAACAGCAACTTTATGTATAAATTTCTTCTGAACGACTCAAATTCACGAAAGTAAAAACCCCACAATCAAGCACCTGGTACGGTTTACGAAGTACCTTTAGTGCCAGCACAACCCCACTGCGCTTTCATCCAGAAACTTTAGTTAAAGATGAAAGTCCTAAGAATTAAGACACAAAGGACTGCCGTTCGTCTTCAACTCATGTTCAAAAAGTATCTGCCCTGGAAAAATAAATATGATTTTTTCAGGAAGGCATGCTTCTCCGTCACCGCCAAACAAACAAGGTTAAACTTTTCGGAAGTTTTAAGCGGCTTGGGAGAATGCTATCAAAGAGACTGGCTTTGTATCGCTAGTATGCAAGGCTGTCTGGGGCCGCGCTATCAGAAGTGCAGATTTACTGGGGGAGAAGTTAATTATATGAAATTTATTGTTGGTCTGCATTTGATTGACCCCAGTTCTATTCTGCATCACAGGTAACTTTAACATTTACAGTTTGACCCCAAAACTAATAAATTGTTGACGTTTTTTTAGATAAACTGACTAACTAGGTGAAATAACTTTGTTGGTGCCATATGCTGTATAATTTTGTGACCATACTTACCGTCAGACTCCACATTAGTCACCCAGGAAAGCGATCCAGAGATCCCTTAATTTGTGGAAAGAATGTGAAATCTTTTTAGACTTTTTCAATGTTTACGAAGTCTGTCACTTTTTCGAGGTGTTGCCTTAAACGGTTTATGTTGTCGGTGTGTACCTACCGCCCACAACGTATTGTCTATATGTTTAGTCTATTAGGCGAGCCAAGAAACGAAAGTGTACGGTAGTTCCTGTCGGTGACTAATGCCGATCCTGTTGTGTTCTGAAGCTTCCAACCATGAAATTTTTGAAAAGATAGAAATGGCAGATAGCCCACTAGATTAAATAAGGTTAAGGCTCATATTAAGAGACCGGGTGATAAATTCTGTCACTCCGTTACCTTTCTCCTGAGTCAAAACGTCCGAATGCACCCAAAACTTTCAATGCTTTTCCTGTTTCAATGACTTGCTAGTAGTCAACGAATAAATCATGATATGCTTCAGGGCCACTTTGGCATTTTACCATTCTCGTGTTTTTAGTTTTGTTTGAAAGGTAAGGAACACATTGAGTTGCTTTCCCCTTCTTCTCGAGTACCTATCGGCACTATACCTCCTAATCTGTTTAATAGAGTTTAACTGTTATATGTTATTCCAACCAGGCACATTTAAATAAAAAGCATTGTCCAAGTGTTCCGACGAAATTTACTGGCATGAGGTCCAATATAGAGTATATTCCAGTTGTGGCAAGCTGTCTTCCCTGAGAAAATGTTTTTCAGGAGTGAAAATCAAATTAAACTTTCCCCGATGTTTCTCGAAAGTAAACAATAACAATCCATTGATCTTCATATGCTTGTAACCTTTTCCGTGATGATTTTTCTATTCTGCTTGCAGAAAGTTAGTAGGCGTATCCACGGTTGCGTCAAAATATTTAATTTGCTTCACTAAGATTATCAACTGTACATACGTAGCTTACTACTCAAGGTGTTGCTGATAACACTTCGAATGTTAACAACCGGTTTTGCGCCTCTTAAGGCTTATCAGGTCGGTGCCGTCCCCGAGTTTCTCTTGTGCTATTCTTGAATCCAAACTGGACATAATTCGACGAATACTCTAATCTTCTCGAGAATTTGGTTTTCACAAGAAACTCCAGTGAATCCAGCAAACTCTCCTGTTTGTGATAGTCCGCTTTAACTGAATGCACTGCTCCTGTCAAAACGTAAGTTGTTTGCAAATAAGGTTATTTGTTGAGAAAAATGCATATGATTTGGCGGAAGCGCTGAGTCATGAATTCAACATCGGATTATATAAGGGCACCTCGGTGATGAAAGTGGTTTTCCAGAATGCTAGGGGTGGAAATACGACTGTGTCCATCGAATAAATGGATGAGTCTTCCGAAGAAAAAAAAACATTGCCCTTCAGAGGCTTTTATGAAAGAAACTATCGGCAAAATATGGACAGGACCTTACAAGATGGAGACATTTTCGATGGACTGGTGAATAATCTGGTTTTAAAAAAGACTGTACTGTTCAGCATACACGTCAGAGCAAAAACATACGAACAAGTTTGGACTTGGATATCATTGAAGTTTACGCTGTTTGTATCCTGCACGCACTTAGCACTGCGCTACCAGGTATGAAGAGGCAAAAATTTGTAGCTTACTGGATACAAACCACGGGCGAAATCATATTAACCTGGCTTTTCCAACAAATATCGTAAACGCTACAGATGTGACCCCAACTTGCCGTAGGACCGTTGGCCATTCAAATAGTTGAGTAACTGGTTCACTGTCTAAGAATCAGAAATGTCTGATAAACCCAAATCGAAATGAAACTAGGGTTCAGTTTTCTTAAAGAGGTTTACTTTTTAAAGGGCTCTAGAAACCTTTTGGGAGCTCATGGTCGTTTTGTCCTTCTTGAAGCATAACAGCGAAGCACAGCTCCCAAGCTTTTGTCATCCTGTTGTTCTCTTTCAACAGCAAATTGTATACAACTAATGAAATAAACTTATTTGCAAATCAAGTTGGTAGTAACCGGATACTCAGCCGAATCCGACCTGAGTCTGTCTTTTGTGGTATTTTTAAACTCCGTCGGCTGCACATGGTTCAGTATATTCAATATATTCTTTAAAAATGACGGTATCAGTTCAGCCACGTTTTAGTCATGGAAAAATTGTCTGTCTTTTATGGTATTCATCAACCCAGCTGGCTGCACATTGTTCAGTGTATTCAATATATTCTTTGAAAATAAGAGTATCTCTCCAGCCACATTCTTTAACCACCGAAAATTTTCTCATTTACTATGTATATGCCAGTATTAAGCTAAGCCATCCCAGCCGTGCATCCGAAACTACAATTTCGTGCATTGCTTTTTCCATTTGTGATTCCCTGTGTTTTTAAAATCTGTCCATTCGAGTGTTCCCTTCTGAAAGATCGCGTTCAAACCTCAAAGGGACAAAGTGAAGTAGCTTTTGAACTCATTTGAGTTCAAAAGTCTTTCTCTGTGTTTGGTATGTGTAACATTTGAGTAAATGTGTTCCTCGTTGGTGGTTTTGTACCTGTCCAGGTAGTTTTTCACTAACTCTACATAGTTTCTGACAAGCGTCTTTTTGACGGACGTCCAAACTGCTACTAAGCAACTGTTTTTATAAAGCATTCGGTTTGGTTAGAAACCCTATGCTAATTACTTTCATTTCGTTGAACTTCAATACTTCATTGTTCAAGCTCCAACACCGATTAATCACGTGCTATTCTTTAGTCAATGCATGTTAACTGCCGACTGGGTATGAATATTGCCAGTGAACGTCAGTGTTAGTTGAAAACTCGATTACATGACCTTTAAGCTTGCAACTCACAGATGAACATCAATTCGCCCGTGCGCATCTTCCAACTAATTTTGACCTTAGTGGCGTTTGAGTCACAGCTCAACAATTCGGGTGGATTTCCTGACCACGGCTGAGCCATCTTGGATAAGAGAGGGCAAGAATAGGTAAAAATGTCTGGTGGCCTTGAAAGCATCATGCTCACTGCAGCACGCAACAGAGACAAGAAGCTTTGTAATGTTTTGTCCACTATTAACGTACAACAAGGCTGCATGAAATAACGCCTCTCTGGCTCAGTGCCTTCACGATCGTGCAATCTGTCGAAATCTCTCGTTACACGAATGAAAGGTGAGGACCTGGAAACTAAGCTGGACGCGAAATGAAGTGCTTACCTTGTTGTCTAGCTGGCTAGCATGGCCGTGTTTTACTCGTTGTACTCAAGTTTCAACTTTTCATCAAAGGGCATATTGTGGCAGTAGCTAGCAGCAAGGTATTGTTCGATCCTTTGCCGTCACTGACCCTGTATCATGCAGGTCATAAAAAACCAGAAGATGGAGCTACTACCGATTTGACTATGTCCATTCAAGAGAAATAAGGCGGGTATGACAACAGAATACAGAGCAAGCAAGCTTACACTGGTGGGAGCCAACACCAGGGAAACAGGCAATGTGAATCAGGATATTCATTAAGTTCTATCCTGGGCTTTTCACGTGCTCGTGAGAATAACTGACCGCTCAAGTTTGGTAGACAGACTTGTGCTTCCACTTCTGACTTAGTTGTTTGAGAACAGAAAGCACCACATGTTGGTAAAAAACAGTGACAATATAATTTTGTGGCATAATTTGATGGACACGCCAATTTACGACAAGCTAAAGTCACGGTGAATTTGTGGTAATTACTTCTACGACAAATGTAGCTCTCTGAATGTAATGCACAAAATGGTAAAATTTGTTTCCCACCTATCTTAAGTTATATTCAGTGAGCCATCGGAGTATCTTTTTGAAGGAATTCAGATGTCCACCTTCTCCAATGAACACTGACAAGTAAATTAACACTCTATCTTCTTTGTTCAAAGGATAGCCTTCATGAAAAGGCGCTTTTTTCAAAATGCAGAAGAACTGGTTACAAGTAACTGAATGACGTGAAGTGCCACCTCTTGTGCGTCATGTCAACTTACTGACAAAGATCATGCCCTAACACTGCAGAGATGCATACCACCCGTTGCCAACAACTTTATAAAAGCTCAAAGTATACGTCTTAAAAACCGTTCTCGTTGGGGCATTTTTGTAGGACACACTAATGACTCGCAGATCTCTACCACGGCCGAAGCAGACCAAAAAATGTCAGGTGTAGTTTAGAAGGTGTCAGACACCGCAAGTTACATTTTTCACGTCAGGATAAAAAAGGACACACGGTCTTCAGATCGATTGTGGCCTCGAAGTTCACTTTTCACCTAACGAGCATTTTTTCTGTCGTCTTTTTTATTGTTATTGCTAGTAGAGTTGTTATGAGTGCCGATCCATGCTATTCGCATGTTAGCCGCACCAGAACTACCGAGAAGAATGAGAACAAAGCAAAATTTGTATGTGTATACTTGAGAGAATCTCAATAAATTTAACAACAACGAACCACTGCAGCCACAAAACCTCTGCCTGAATAAGGAACATTATGACATCCTGAAAACGTCTGTGCGGAAAACTATGCAGACCAATGAGAAAGTTTCTTATCAAGGTCATTTGCAGGCTAACACACCATTGGCCAACTAGCCCGGTGAATATGGAAGAGCGTGGATGAACGTTCAAAGACCGGATAAATACAAGACTGTTCGGGAATATATGTAGTTACAGAGTAGGAGGGAATAATTGATTCCATGTGTTCTTCATACATGTATCCTTCAAGTAACTCGTGAAGTCGGCGGAAGCCGGGACGAATGTCACATCCACTGTCATCCGAACTGAGTTTGACTGGCTTCGAAAGTAACGTTTCTCCAGATGCTGGTCAAGAATCACCCAATACACCTCGATGTGTGCAAAGCGGCTCGAGGCCGGTCACATCCAGAAGCGCGGAGGAATGGTCTGATAGCGAGGAGTTGATGCTGCACATGAAAAGCCAGGGAAAAGAGCGAAAATGTTGCATGTTCCACCTTGTATATATATTCACAGTGCTGTCGACGGCTGCAACTCCATTATTGATGGTCCTTTTGGATGAAGCACACTTTACACGAGGAAAGCAATATGCAGGAACGGATGGCGGATACCAAGTACTCAGTGGTGCAAACATGGTTTCCCTTGGTGTTCGGTTTGCGTTATTGTGTTGTTTTCTATTGGTAACTCGTTCGGGAATTAGATATTGGCCAATGCAATGCCTGAAGTCCAGAAACTGGCGATCTAAGTCATCGCTTGCCAGGGTAGGACAAATATACACTTCGATAAATCTTGGTGATTCAAACTTCATCGAAGTTCCCTCATTTTCATTATGGATCATATCTGCGACTGACTGTCTTACACTCATCATAACAGTAGGCCACTGGATCCTGTTTGTTTTTCAAGTCAAGGTAGCCTCTAAACTGAAATTATCAGAAAACGGGTTTTTTGTTCCAAAGAATCCCTTTGTCAGCTCGCAAACAACTGCCGAACATGAAGAGGTATACGGACTAAAAACTAACGGAACCGGCTCTGCTTTGCGCTTTGTCAATACTCAGCTCATTGTCCAGATGACCACGATGTTCGTTATCAAAGTTTGGTTTCAGAGAAACCTCAGCTCATCATACTCTGTTCATGTATTTCGGTCTGTCGACGGTCTAAGCCGGAGCTTCTTCACACCTGTCTGCACAGTTGGTGAGCTGGCTGTCGATATCATCCAGTCTATCGGTTTGGAGCCTGTGGTGAGTCATTGATATTTCCACTATATAGTTTGCTAAATGCTAGCTGACGCTCCTTGTCAGTGAACAAGTTTATGAGCTGATCAGATGTTCTGGCCTTAGCGTTGCTTGTAAATCGACGAATCGGGGCAGCATATCCATGGGACTGATCCACGCGGAATACCCAGGGAGTTATGTAGCAAAGAAATAAAGTATTGATCTATAGTAACTGGTCAGTTGGTTTTGAGAGCTTTCTACTTTGAGAATATGCCTTCTCAACTGACCAGCTGTAATGATACGAAGTGCAGCATGAATTATACTGCGTCAAAAAATCGCTGGTACTCATGTCCTGTTTTAGTAAACTACAAGTCTTCTCCAGTATTCATATATATACATACATATACGGAAATTTTCTCTTCTAAGGCTTCACCATAGAAAGGACACTTTGAAACAATTTTGGCTAAAATGACGGGGCTTTGTTTAAAACGCTCACTTACGAAACCATATCACTGTAATCCATACTGCAGGTCTGGCCGCTCCTACCAGGACAAAATTATCGTCTATCGAGAAGTATGCTGGCAGTCTAAAACGAAAACATAAGGGGTACTTTTACACATTCTAAATGCACCATATAACCTTGGGGTTTGTCAAAAGATTATGAGAAGAACGTTTAAACTGGTGCCAATCACTACGTCGGACTTGTTCATTTAGAGAGAGCGATTTGAAATACTTTGATTATTAAAAACCCAGAAATCATGGATAGACAGCTAGCAAACTTACCTATTTATTGGTATTCTGTTGGTTTCCTCAAAACCGCTACTTACTTTAGATAAGCGTTTGGTAGACGAGGCCGATTTTGACAAACCTGTGTGTTGCAGCAAGATAACCACGTCTCAGAACAGAGAGAGGGATCAAAACGTGACTTAACACTCAGATGTTAACAGAAATAGTAGCAGAGCATTTTCATAGAGGAAACTACTCACAAGGTTGCTGAAAACTCTTGGACAGTCCATGACCGTTTTTTTCGCTTTTCTTGGGGCTCATCAAGTAGGCCAAGTCCCCGAGTTTCCGTCAAACTTATGTTCTACTTGAACATAGCAGAGCAATTTTGGTTGCTATCATGCCTTAGAATAGTCAAAGCAATCTCAGATCCTTTCCTCAAAAACCAAAGAGCGATGAATGCCAGTTGTAACCTATGCACACCGAAACCACTTGCATAAAAGAAAGTAAACGGCTACAAGTTTCTGTCATGATATGGTGCTATCCCACAGGCATGGGGCGTCCAGTCAAACGAACCTGATCATCAACCAGTAGAAGTAGGAATCAAAGGCCTGAAAATTCATCTTAGGATTACCTGGTAGTGGCTTATCTAATTGTTTGCCTGTGGAGAATAAAAATCAAGTTTTGCAAATAGACTCATTCGGTTTTCACGAAATAATCCAATTAACCTCTCGTTTATGATACTCTTCAACTGAGTGTGCTGCATAAAGTCCGCCTCATAGTTCGATTGCTACCTGTAATATATTTTCATAGATGAAACTACTAACCATTTTTTGAAAACTCTTCAACTGTCGACGACTGCGTTTGTTCTTATTGGGGCTCTTCAGGTAAGCGCAGTCCGCGAGATTCCCTCAACTTTATGTTCTACCTGAACCCTGATTGGACAATAAGAGCGCAGCCTTTCGTGGGGTGTCAAAGAGTTTTCAGCAACACTGTGAGTAGTTTACTTTATGGAAAAAACTGAGTTTGTTCTTTTAAGTGGCTTCTCTCACAAAGTTCCAGAAAGACAAAATAATGACTATGCGGCGCATCCGGTACGTGGCTGGTTGCAAAAGTTCGCCATAAGCCTTTGCTTGAAATGAACCAAAAAGTATGTGCTTGTAAGGTTACCCATTTTTACATTTGCTCTTTATTCCTGCACAATTTGCTGCTGGAAATGCTGAAGCCTGCAGGCTACACCACTAAATCCGAAGAGATGCGAGCTTTAAGTCGACTTAAAGTCGGCTTCAAGTTGTCACCTTTTCTGACTGCAAACATATCAAACGCCGGATTTTTCTCCCAAGTTGGGTTGACTGATGGAGATAGAGGAAACAGAGATAACTGAGTAATTTTAAGCCTTATTTTTGTATGCAAATAGCAACTGCAAGCCGTCAATTGTAAACCTGCATTAAGTGCACCGATCCAACCTCCTTACTCCTTGAATTAATGACGGTGTTAGACGAAACTTTCTGTGGTCACTTAGTTTCTCAGTTTGAGATGGCAAACGTTGAGGTCGTCATTAAAATTTTCGAACTTCGGTAACTGTTTCTACCACGAGTTCCGGTAGTACCTGAAAGAAGAGTGCACAACACCTCATCTTCTTGGTGGGTGAGAATAGTCCCCTGGTAGCGAAACCAAGCACAAGCCATCAATCCTTACTACCATAACATTCAGGGCCTGATACATTTTAGGACTGTTAGGTATACCAGATTTATGTCGCAAGGGTATTGGCATGCCAATATGTCAATAGATAAATAATTCACGTGATATTGAAGCGGTTGCTGTGAAAGTTGTCCTCATCTTCAATGAGCTGAATGGAAAAGAGAAAACGGCAAATCGGTCGTGCAATTTTCGAAGTACAAATTACTCAAAACAGAAATCTTAGAAACGCCAAAATTGTTGGTTGTCTGGCCACGAAATTATTGGTTCTATCGGGCTATGAATTGGGCTGTAAATCAAAGCCATCTTCAAATCAAAACTCCCAACTACCGTTGTTTCCATGTCTTTTGGCACACGCTTTCCCATTCCATCAAAAAAAAGTATTTCTCCATTTGATTTGTGTCTTGTTTCAAGGATAAAGTCCACTTCGTCGTTACTCGTAGAATTTCGATGCACGCTTGAGAGAGGTGTGACATTATTCTTTGGAGAATACCTCTAGCTGGACAGATGAATACTGTAGATCGCAGTTAGCAATTATCTCAATTTTGCACATCCCTCTTTCAGTGGAAAACTAACTTAAACAAATGAACTATTAGCTCAGAGCTTTTACAAGAACTAGTGGTTAATAATGAGAAAATAGCACCAGCTTGGCGTTAGTTTTCCGTGACAACCTTTAAAATAGTAGCCGTTTTCGGTCTGATAAATCCTACCAGAGAAGATTCTTACAGAACACACTACTCATATGGCTGATAAAAACACTTCGACAGCGCACTACTATTGGGACTCGTCCACTTTCTTTCAAAAAAGCGTTCTAATTGAACTTTATCTTATGCGCGAATGGAAAAGTAAACTAAGTTGTAAATTACTCTGCTGTTAAATGGAAGATGGCTTAAACAAGTAATTTAGCCGAGTCTCCAGTTAACACCAATGTAATTCGCAAACGGTTTCATTTCGCCAAGTGACTGTAAAATTGTGATCCGTGGAACTAACTTAATTTTGTCTCTATCCTTTGAGCGGTTGTCTCAGAAACGAGTTCGATGGCTTGGTCAACCAGTATATTTAAAACTCCAAATCGTTTAAAAGAGCGAAAATAAAAGTGGTTTGCCTTCCAAAAGGGCTACAAGTATTTTCCCATTGTTGAATTCTAGCAAGTGCTTGAAGCCACGATATTAGCTGATTATTCTTCAATAGGTTGGGAACGTTTGCAAGAGAACGGTCATTTTTTTAAGGACGGTTCACCCATCATTCTTACTCAACAATTCCCTTTTTTCTCAACCCTGACCTTCTAACGGCAATCTTCGGGTGAGGTATGACCAAACATCGAAACTAGTGTGTTAGTCGTCCTTTTTCTACTTACGGTGGTTAAATTCATACAAAAACATCAAGAATAATCACCGTAATTTTAGAGTTTATGTTTTCCACATCCAAGGGCTTCCCTGACTTTGAGAGTTCTAACCATAAACCATGTATTCGCATCCGTCCGTAGTAGATCAAAACACGGACATGGGAACCAGAATTGAAGGAACATATCCACCATCCAAATCTTCGGTTTATGCGCTCGTTGGCTATAGCACTCCTAAGGGCAAGCTGAAAGACGAACAGGGAGAGAAATAATCCGAAATTCTCTCAAGACCACCTGCCCATGATTTTGTTTTGTGGTGAACTAGAAACATGTGTGATGTGTTGCCTTATCCAACCCGGGGGTTGCTCTGCTCCCCGTGCCAGTTAGTAAGTGGCACACGTGTTAGTCACCCACTACAAATGGTCGTCAGTTTGTTTTTTGCAGATGAAAACACAAACTGGACTGAGGTGCGGAGATCTAGCATGGACAACACAAGCTTGTACATACAGTGATTGCTTGCCACTCTGTTAGGTCAGCACATACGCCTAGGCTTGTTAGAATCAGTCTGTTGAATAATACATCGGCATCCGAATCTTTAGACAGGAGGCAGGTGAATCACACGAGTGTTCAAACTCATTTTTCGTTGTTAGGTCTAAATTCGTGACTGCACAGGTGGGGGTTTTTTTTTTTTTTAAATACCGATACTCCGATGTTGCGGTGTCGATAATTCAAACAAGGGTTGGTAGTAAAGAAAGATGTGCTTCTGAAAGTTTCTGAATAAATTACTTTGGTTCTACTGTGATGATTTCAAGGGAATTTACGGACATATGCAATTATATGAATTAAACATATGAATTAAACGAGAAGTTACGTTACCGATTGGATTACCAAACGTCTATTTGCCGTTTCTTGATCATATTCTGCTAAATACGTTTATGAATGAGCAAATTCTTAAGTTTCATACGTGTCCACATTTCCTATCGGTGTCTCTTACTAGCTGTATTGTCTTAAATTTTGCGTGTGCTACAATGCATTAGTTGTACTACATATAAAGCTAAAATAATTAAACGATTGAATCGAAAGTATGCACCTGTTTGAGGGAGTTTTGTGCGAATTATGCTTGAAAGAAACCTAAAGCATGTTTTTTTGGGAATAAATGAACGTCAGTCGAATGAAACGTGCATTTTAATTAACCCTATGACTGCTGTTCTCTGTCGATCTTTTCGTCTCTAACTCATGCCATCGAACATTTAATTTTGAAGTGTATAGCGTAAAAATAGTCACGGTTGGTAGTGAAGACAAAAACTAGATGAACAAGGACGGTGTTTCTTCCTAATAAGGACACGAGATGTTGAGGTGTTGAGATGCCGAGAAATTTAGTTTATTAGTGATATTGGAGCAAGTTTGCTTTTCTCGACCTAATACCTAAAAGTATGTAACAGGAAAAGAGAATATTTATCTCTGGAACTGCGAAAAAACTCAAATGCGCACTAACAGAGCTGAATACAGACTTGCAAACTTCGCTAGATTTTGGTGACGACAGGACAGAATTAACATTCTTGCTCTGTAGCGAACTTTCGTTTTTGAAGATTGTCTTAATATCAGGTTTGCAAGAGAAATTTGTGAGGTTTGTAAAAATTTTGGTCATATTATTTTTATGTGAATTAGTTAAATGTGTCACAATCATGATTTTCAACGGAATGACTTAAAGTGCTGCGCCGGAAATGTTTACGCGGTAACACCCCTATCAGTATGAGACCCTCACCATTACTGCGAGCTCACGTGTGGCGAAACCATGGGTGAGACATTCTGTGATGCATGGAGAAGAAGTTTATTCATCTTGAAGATTATGTAGTAGGAACTGGATGGCCACTATGAGAAGCCAGGAACGGTAGAAACTCGTGATAAAAATCATGGTAACCCTGCTTTCTAAGTAAACGAAGTTGAAGTAACTCTTCTACTCATTTTGAGCTAGTCCTCTTCGTTTTATCCGCAGTACATATTGACACGCATGTGTACAAAATTCACGCAACAACTCAAACGGCATAACAATCAGGTCTCGTTTCATAAACTCAGAAGGAACCAATAATCCTTTGGTGTATTCGTATCTCTTACCAGCTGGAGTACACTTGAGATAAAACTATGTGCTATTCGTGATACCCAAGATAACCCGCAGATTGTGCGTCTTCAAACATTTAGGAACACTGCACCAGTGTTTACCGATGGATTTTACTGTGTAATGGGATCTTGATAAACTTTGTGAACAAACTTCCAAACGCGCCATATATTCACCTTGGATAGTATACTTTTATTTAGCCTGACACTATCCACTTCACAAACGATACTACCACCAATACTAGAAAATACTACTATTATGGTGGAAAAATGGTTTCATTGGATTTACTTGCTTCGGAATAAGACCAACTAATTAAATATATCTGAAATCAGCACTCATCTTTGTTAATTTCCCTATCAGTAGAGCGACGAAGTTCACTATCCCTTAGATTGCAGTTGTCTTGGCTAGTGAACAATATAAAGAAATATCAATTATTTGCAATTGGTTTGTCTAAACTCCAGTTCTAAGCTTGCAATAGTCCGTTGGATCAATTATCATTCACAGTCATTAAGAATGACAACAGATCATTCTTAGAGGCACTATTGTGAAAAAGTGGTCCAGAAAACTTGGGCATTTTAGCTTCTTCCAAATTTGAATCAAATGATGAAAGGTCGAAAATGCGTAGGTTAGCAATCACGCTTCTATTTTATTGGGCGAAAATCATCTTTTTGAAGTAAGGTAAATCAACATAGGACCAAAATTAACGGATTTTCCCATCAACACTACTAGGGGCAACTGTATACCCGAAACACCAGGTTAGCTTCGATTTTTTGGCGAAAAGTTCAACGCCCTGACACCAAGGTATTGGCTGTAAGTCCTCCTAGCGAGTCTTCAGAAAATATTAGCATACTGTAAACAGACTTAGTTGATGACTGAAGAGTGGATGTCTCATCGCTGAGTCGGATTTTACTTCATTTCTACAAACTGTTTATGTAGCTTGTACAACTTGAAGAATATCCCGTAAGTCAGAGCATCAGAGTTGAAGCTGAAAGAAGAATGATAAATTACGTGCAAGTGCTTTTCCGACATCAGCCGAACAATATAATACGGCTGAGTGTGACAACCTGATTTCATTTTAGCTATCCGGAAGATACAGACTGAATATATTCATTTTGTCTTTTGGTAAACCGAAGTTCGCAGCTCTAATTCATGAATTACGGACTTGACTGACAATTCAAATCAGTCAAAGAGGACTGAATGCCTGAAGGATGGAAGGAGCCGGCCAACCATGATATCGTTTACTCGAATGCACGGCAGAGAGGGATAGAGTTGGTTAATATCAAAGATACCGGGAGAGTTGCTGTATTTGCCGCTTGAAGTGTTAATCAGAATTGACGAGTGGTTCTTCTGACAAAAGGGGAGTTGAGTGGGTTGGGGCAAATGTTTCCCCTACTGGAAATGTGTCTTGACGCTTTCTTTAGTGGAATTCAACATTTGGGTGCTTTCTAGATCGCCGATATGACGATTTGTTTAGTGTCATAAGCCGGAATTCATATTCTTACTTATCCACTTAATCAAACTTAAGCTTCTTCGAGCTCGTTTGATATGGTTTGTTGCTTTGTACTTTGACTTTCTACCGTGTCTACATTCTAATTCATTGTTTGTTATTGAATGGTCTCTTACAGTTCAATTTGTGACAATCTATATACCAAGTAGATAACCACGAACAAGCTTTCTTTTGTGGTATACAGTATTTATGGTCCAAAACTCCAATTAGTATAGACTTACTCCCGCTTGATTGATCACATTTCCGTTTGTTTCACTCATCCTTTACTGGGAAAGATGCTGGCTGACAAAATGCACATGAACACAAACAATGGACTGCTCAATGTCCACAGCGATTCATCGTTGAACGACGGGGAACAAACGGACGCACAGCACTGATCATGTCAATTCAGATAATGGCAACGCGTATGCAGCCGGACCGCCCAGTTCACCAGAAGGATCAAGAACCCTCCACACAAATTAAGCCGTCAACATTTCACTCATTCGTTGTTGGTTTGTTTGCCGGGCTGAACAGCTTGTTTGCACATGTTTCACCATAAATCGGGGTGATCTCGTCAGTAGGCCATTAATTTTTAGGTTGGGGCCTACCTGAGCATTAGTGGTTATGCATATCTTCACTGCCTAAACTAACAACTTTCCTCCTATAACGATTTCCTCCCAACATTAGCCAGTGGAACTATTCGATGGAACAGATTTATTTGCAAACTACATCGGTGATAACGAAATATTCGACCAAATCCCTCGTTTTTCTGCTGCCACTCAGTTGCAGAAAATGCATCATGTGTTATAATTTGTTTGAAACAAAAATCCTAATCGCTTTGGTTTAGAAAGAGTTGAACACTGACGTCAACCTGCTGACTGGGTCTTTTTGGACTCAAACGTCCAAAACGCGGCTGATCCCCACTTTTTTACATTGGGGTTCAAATACCCACCACTTTATCAAACACTGATAACGATGTTGGGTTTTTCTCGTCAGAGATATTTGACATTTCCCATTTCCAAACTGAATATCCCTGTAGTGTGACCGGAGGTTGACAAAAAAGATACACGAAAGCGAGGTTGTTTAGGCAGTAGTTTGGTGCCAATTTTGAAGAGACAGACTAGATGTTATCAACAACCATGCGGTTGCCTTGAGCACTCAAAATCCGACGATACTGTTGTTCACAGGTTGGAATTGCGCTGGTAGAACAGAGACTATTCCGTAGTCATTCAACAGATTACCGAAGCGGCCCAGAAGAGAAGTATGATGGGTGGCAGATTCATGTAAACTTTAACCGATTCTTCCCCTAACAATGACTGAATTTGTAAATTATTGCAAAGTCTACTTGTTTTTGGACAAATTTCGTTGCAGTGTTAGTCGATGTTTATCAATGATACATGTTTGCCTAACTTGTGGGACCCCTTACTTACCTTGATTATGTTGGATTGATATTATTTTATCATAGAAATGAAATTACATTCAAAATGGCTCATATGCCGCATACTTCTTTCAACACCCCATACGTCTCTCACCATATTCTTAAAGGGAATGCGCTAATAAATGATTCACCACTGATTGAAACATTGTTTCAACACCACCAGAGGAACACACCCAAAACGATGACTGTTGTTGCCAGAGGCAACTCATACAGAAAAAGTTTTTTTGAGTAGGCTGGCCACTTTCCCAGGGGTATCAAATGGCGGCTTGCACCGCGATGAATCATACTGAATTTATGATTAAATACAACGAGCTGGTGAAATGCACTTGGCATTGTGAGCTCTTCATCTTCAAACTCTGCACGATAGCACTCCCAAGTGGACCATTTACGTTGAACTTACAGTGAACTGCTCGCGTCGCAGCATTCCAGGACGAATGTGACTGTAGTAGCTGTCTGTCAGGCCACTGGCTATGCAAACGGGCTGCGACATTCCTATAACTCACCTCAGTAAAGTTAACTTGCGCGCAAAGGACCTTTTAATGTTAAGAAATCCTAGAACGCAGGTTATACCAGTGAACCTTCAGGATCTTACGGTGCAAAGTGAAACTTTCTTTTGCCTACGGAAACGGCCGTTGTTACATTTGCGAATTTACATTTATATATTTATCCGGAGAACTCTGTTGTCCATTGGCTTTGGATATGATCCGATGCCAGTATACCCAGAAGGCTATTTAGACCCATTGTCGAATTTCTAATGTGAATAATGGATAACAGATGGGGCAAATTACGGTAAGCTGTGAGAAAAGCTTGCATCAAAAATGGTAACATGAGGGCGATCATCGACAATGATGAATCTGAAGGGAAATGGTGCAACGGTTTCCCCTAAATGATGATTTTCACTGCTGCCTCCTCAGAATTTTCATCTTTTTAATCATGCCATGGACACTGTCGGCATGATTCGGGTATCCCGCCTTTGTACCTCCTTGTCAGTCCGCACCCAGTGTCGAAATCAGTTGTTATAACCGCTAAACACGTGACAGATACTAGGACAAGGACAGATCATATGCATCGTGACCGACACAGTTTATCTCATTTTGAGTACCCATCTGTCCACTCAGCAGATACCAATGATATCATCATTCTATGACTTGAGTCAGTCACTCAGTCAGTCAATCAGTCGAACAGGTAGGCAGGTAGTCAGCAGATGAACTTATCTTGGTGATGCTGTACGGACAAGTAAAGTTGCAATATATCCACAATCATCATGATACACTTTGAAGACAGAATTTTCATCCTTACCTAAAGGCTGACTGTTTTTATTCTGGTGCCACTGTTTCAACGCAATAACCTCTCAGTTTCTCCTGTTTTAGTACCACCTTTTTACTTGAATGAAACACCAACCTTATGGTTGCAGTATATAAAACTTCCTTGGTTATGTAGAATATGTTCGAAACATCACAGTTCAATAGTACTTTTCTTGAGTAGCTTGTAGAGTTTGTGGATGTTGTTCACAGTTGAAAGATAGACGGGGTTTTTCTTTCTCGCTCTGCAAATTCGAGCTGAGTGTTGTGTTGTTGCTACTAGCCTGCACAAATATGAGACAATTTTGTCGCACGTATCGGAAGACGCGGTCGGTGCATTTCCTGTTAATCGCGATTCACAACTGGTTATAGGGTACGCAAACGAATACCCAGTGAGGTGAATCTTGAATCCGTTCACAAAATATGAAAAACAAAACCTCAGTACACCTCAAAACACTGGCTAATTATGGGTAGAAAGAAAACGGTCTTCTTGGAAAGTGACCACGTTTTGGGGACAACTTCAGTGATATGTGCTTAAGGTTGTCTCCCTTGGTTGAAAAGGACCAGTTTTACGAACCATACGGGCAAATACTACTGCTAAAACAAAGACCACTCGTTTTATAAAACCACTGACATCGTTTGCAAAAATCTTTGATGAGGAAAAAGGTGGGACCATTTTTCATAAAGTTATCCAATTTGCAATGGTTATCTCAAATGTTGTCAAAAATTGGCCATTGATTTTAACATTTCATGTGATCTGACTGTAAATTTTTGCACTACTGACAACTACAGAAGTATTCAGCGTACTCTTGTGTGTTTCCAAATTTTGAATGGCGTGTCTACGTTGGACGGCAATACTTTTAAGGCAAATTTAGCATACTAATGTGGTCTCAAGTAGCTCCTTTATTTCTTCGAGAACTTTCAGGGATGTAGGGTAGTACTGCGTGTTTATGTTGTCAGACTTACCCAGGCTGCCCATCTGAGTTCAGTTGTACCACGGTAGATTAGCATCAGGGTCTGAAACAGTACATTTGGTGAACTCCACTGAGTGACGAAGTGTTGTTTCATCTAAGATTAAAGAAAACTCGGTTTGAATTCAAAGGATTCTGTGTTTAAAGTTGAATTCTGTGTAATAACCACGGCATTCGAATCACTTCTTTTTACGACATGCTTTAAATAAAGGATAGTTGCTGTATGGCTCTTTATTTCAGATGTTCAGTTATAAAGCTGTTCTTAAATACAAAACTCTGTTTTATTGTGTCATATTTTTTCTACAGAAACAACCTATTGAACTAGGACCCCCAAAACGAAGCTTCCGATCTAAGAGCTCTGACAGCCGTCGGTCTTACCGAAGTTTCACAGGAACCGCGAATACACTTGTGATAGATACACAGTCCCAACCAACATCTGACAGTTCCGTGTGTACTGGACGAAGGCTTTTCAACAGGCGGCGGCCTAGGTCGAGCGGCAACAGAAAAAGTGCATTCAAGATCTACGCACTTGACAAACCTGCTTCACAGCAAGGAAGTCCCGAAAACAACGAAGCTTCCGATGTTCGCCATCTGATAAGTTTCAGCGCAAAAGATCAGAAAACACTCAACCGCACTGCGGTCGAACGCTGTCACCTACAGAGTGAATTTGACTATTTGGTTCGCAAAAGGCAACTCCGTTTGTGTCTGGCAACTCAACGTTGGTTTGACATCATTGGGACCGGTGATTTGTCGAAGATAGAAAAAGGTAAGCCATCTGCTCTGACATACAACAATTTCACTTCTTCTGATCAGTTCAATTACCAACTGGAGGGACTTTCCGGGTAAATCACTGCAAACAACAGAAACTGCTAATTATGGTTTCTACAGAAGCCACTGCACACTAGGTAGCAATATTTGGAGGTATCAGTCGGACAAACCTTGACGGTAGCACGGCTATGAGTTAGTTTCGTTCTCTCCTTGTTCTTCATTTACATCGGCTCATGTCTTGGAGAGTCTTCTCTTTTTTTGCAAAGGAACTCTTGACAGATTAGACTGCCTCCTAAGTCATATCGTTAGCTACAGCCCATGACCAATATGACCAAGCTATTTTACGGCGGACTGACTCGCTTTGATGTGGTCTGATCAATAGTATCGCTTCTTAGTAGTTTAGAATACTGTCATGTGGACACAGCAAAGAGTGATCGTGCTTACACGAGAAATAACTCCATATTTTCTTAATCGTTATATTAACTAGGATACGAGAGGTGACATCTTCTGTCGTCCACTACATGAGCGGCTTCGGTCTAATAAGCAACCCCTTAAGTTTAATTGACTAATTCGTCCTTCAGTCACGTGCGTACACTGATAAATTCAAGAGTCACAGCTTGACGAGGACCGTTTGCGATATCAGTATTTAAATGCCGTTTCCCTAACAAGGTATCGAGAACGTTGGCTGCAAATATTGCCCGTGGTTATGAGACATGCCAAGCCCTCCCAAGTTTTGCGTACTATGGAAGTCTGCTATTTTTGCAGCCTAATATTTTCTTAACAACTCTCGCAGATGAAATAATTTTCTAATTAGTCATGGATTTCCTTCCTGTGATTTTCAGTGACCGCTATTTACGTCCGTTTAACTCATTCCAACCGTTTGTGGCCATGACGGGCGGAATTAATTCGATCCTGAGGTGTACCAAATGGAATCTTGGGATAGGTCGACCAATCAACCGTTTCTGTCCAAAGTCGAAATACTGGGGGACCCCACGGCAAACCGTTAAGTTGTTGTCATTATTACACTTCCTCTGGCCTTTACGACGCTGAGGTGATCACAGCCTGATTAAACTTTCGGGATCGAGTGCTTTGTCTGAGCGAAAGGCATAGGATGAATGCATCCTGAAAAAGATCGCCAAAGAAAGCTCTGACTAGGCAAACAAAGCGAAGTGACTTGACATAGCATTAGAGACGTCTTGAATGCAATAAGAACACCGCTGGAAACTTTCTAAGCTTTCGGAGCATTTGGTTTCATCCCGATGCGGTGGCATCCTCAGAAAAGCTCATAATCAACAATGCAATGAGAATAATCCATACCAGAGAACTATATCCATGTTTAACTTACGTGAGCCAGTCTTCAACCACGACTTTCCGTACGACGGGCTACTGTACGTCTGTGCTGCTGACCTAGTTCTTTGACAATAGGAAGCCTCAAGTGACGAGATTGTGTCGCATACTTATTACCTTGACAGTGA
Organism: Opisthorchis viverrini; assembly: GCF_000715545.1. Taxonomy (NCBI): domain Eukaryota; kingdom Metazoa; phylum Platyhelminthes; class Trematoda; order Opisthorchiida; family Opisthorchiidae; genus Opisthorchis; species Opisthorchis viverrini. Next base: position 576,249 of record NW_008751810.1, read on the forward strand.
GTTTGTAGATTGTGTGTGTATCTCATCTGACTAGAGAGCCAGTCAGTCAGGACAAAGTTCTTTTAGGGATGATTGTGTGGAAGTCTGAGCAGAAGGCAGCAATTAGATTTCACTGGAGTGTGGGACAAATTTATGGTTTTCAACTGAGATTCCGTACTGTCAGGTGGGCGAATCTATGCTGAAAAGTTGAGAAGTATCGTACAGCTGTTTCATCCTTATCGGGAAGCATCAGAATTAAAGAAGCTTAAGGAGTTTCGAACCCGCGACTTTCAGTTGAACACGTAGTCATTCGGTCGCGGGCGGTTGGTCAACAGTGGGTTTGCATCTCAGAGACTACCAAAAAGCTTCCTTATGTCTGTTAGCCAGTCGTTGGGTGGAAGTTCATTTCGATATAAAATACTAAGCGCCTCATTCATACGCGTTTAAATACCGTAAAGCACCAAAAAGAAACTCCCGTGTTGAAACAGTACAATGACGTTCCCCCTCCGCGAATAAAACCCTTCAAAACCTATCAAAATGTCACAATGTCTGGCGGGACAAAGATTAGCGAGGACCCTACAGCTGGTTCAGTTTGCAGAGAAAGAATTTCTAGCTTTGAGTTGTGTACACGAAAAACTGTTACTTCATGCAAACAACAAACTCCAGACTTTAATATCTTTGAATTTCTCAATTGGCACTGTTGAGGCAACAATTTCAGCATAGATTGTGATTGGCCAATTCATCTAAAACCACAACACAAGATGAGAGAGCTTCCCCTCAAACCATCATCATCATCATCATTGTCAGCTGCAATAACCGCGTACTCTTCGTACAGTGGTTGTAGCTGCCGCAGTTTCGTTCACCGGTGATTTGGGGGGGGGGTTGTAGGTAGATTCGCATTGGAGGGGGAGATGATAAATTGGTGCATAAATCCAGCACTATCAGTGGGCTGTCAAGTGGGGGGATTGGGAAGGCATTGAAGGCAATAGCTTGGATACACGGGCGCCATCGAGGGCGCGACTGGGTCATGTCTGACTATGTCTCTAGTCATTGATGCGGCCCGTCTCCGAGTCCCCATCCAGGAAGACGGCAGGGGCAAGCGCGACTGAGCTAGCTGGTAAGATGCTTGGGACTATCAAGTCTTTTCGTGCCGTGAAATCCCAAGTCTCAACTTCATAACGGTCGATGTACTTTGTCCTCTAGGAGACGGTGGAACCGCTCGCAGTTAGGACACTTCTATATTCTCTAAAGTTCACTTATAACAGCCACCTTGGTTAGCAAGCGATCAGCCTGATCTCCCAAACCAACGATCATGATCAATCATAGCTGGCTTATGTTCACTATTGGTCTCTAATAGATGCTTTCTCAGTTAGTAGTTCGCTGGTCTAATCACCAAATTATTCACTACTCTGGAGTCTATTGAAGCCAAAGATGAGCTTGAGTGAAATAGTATGAGCGGAATCTCATCAACATTGATTTTAATAAAGCGAAAACTCACCTTCGTTTGTACATAACACTGCCAGATAGTATGAAACAAAACCTCCGAAGCAAAACCACTATTACTCTTTGCGACATGAAATTGAATAAATTCTGGAGACAACGAGTCTTACATCGTATACCTCAACATTTGTTTTCGTTGTAGGTGGCAAATGGGACAATGGTGTACGAATGGAACAGGCGACCCAAGTTGTATTCGATCGGATCTCAGGACCTTTGATGCGATATTTGCGTTTGATCAATCAACATCACTTGCACACGCCTGCCAGCATCCGAGAGCGGCTTGCTCTCTATATGACATGCAATATGAGCGCTACCTCATTCTTGAGCCTGTACATCCCGAATTCACCCCCGCCGCTGATACATCACCCAAAAACCCGACAATATTTCCATTTATCCGATAGATCGATAAGTAATCTGAAGAAAAGACCTCAGGGTGATGAATCTCTCAAATGCCGAAACAAGAAAAAGATCAAGTTCTGCTTTCTGCCAAAAGAAACTACCGGTGCGGATTGTAATCAAAAGGCCAACAGTACTCTCGTCTTTGAAACATGGAAATTTCGAGTACTTCAAAGGTCAATGAAATACCAGCCGGATGCAACAGAACGCCATACACTGAACTCGATCATCCATCATGGTTTACAGTTTGAACTCAGTCGAGCAGAGGTTACGTTGTTATGTTCAGTTTACTGCGCGCCTTTTCTTGAGCTTTCCACCAAATCACCTGGTCATTCCTGGTGGTCAACTCCAATACCACATGCACCGAGTGTTCCAGCTTCGACTATCGAGACCTGTCTTACAGGTTCAGAGCATTTCGGCGAAATAAGGCTATGAAATTTTAAGCTGAGAATAACAGTGAATTCATTGTGCACGAAAAAAACGGCTGCCTACCGACCTTCTATGAACTCAAGCAAATGATTTTTGACATTTTTCGACTCAATCTGGAGACTGTACATCAATCTACCAATTTTCTGGATAACGCTTATAATCATACAGGTGAAGGTGCACCGTCTTGTTGCGTTCACACGTTGAATATCTGGAAGGACCCTCAGCATTTGGCCTAGACCTTTTCGAAAAACCGCTGTGCGCGATCGCTGAATTGGAAATCCCGGCTGAATAGGTAGAAAGTTTTGGCACCTTGAAGGGTGTATTCTTCACTAGAAAGGGCTTTAGTGAAAATACGGGCGCCAGGGTCCTTCTTAATCACGATTTCAGGTTATTCCGTGCTAGCGCTCTTTACTTCGGCCAATTCGCAAGCTGTAAAAACTTGGCTTCATTCAAGTTATGGCTACACATAAATTGGTGTAGGCTCATTTTCTTATCACTGAAAGTGATGACAATGAGGCGCCTGTTGTGGTTTTACGAAGTTTATAGGCATGTAATTCTCCGTTATTATTTCGTCTTGCTTATCCAGCGCTATTTATCGATTAAATATGCAGTACAAGGGTTGTATTTGGACAGCAAAAGAGATGAATTCGCCCACCCCAATTGACAAAAACCCATCCGTGATGGTCCACTGAGCAGCAATGTTTTCTAAACGATTGATTTATGACATTTTCGAAATTGGCACAATGAACTTCTAGGAAAAAGATTAGGAAAATCGCTAACCGCCATTTTTTCCCATCCGTAGCCCTCCAGCCTATCATTAACTACAGTTTGACTAATATGTATTGTCATAGGAATGGGACTACTCATTTGACTGGTGACCTACTCGAAGTTCCTCTTATGTTGTCTTGGTTATCCATTGGCTGTACTGCATTTTGTTTCAAACCATAAGATCCTTGTGGGAGAGTTTGGCGTCACAAAATCCGTCTCCTTTACAAAGATGCCCTCAAATGATGGCCTTTTTTCTGGGGAGTACTGTATTTGTTCAACTAAATTATTCAGAAGCAATTGTCTTCAGACATGCACGCATTGTTTAGAGCCCCTGTTTTACCGAAGTGCTGAAGACAGACCAATTCGGGCCACAACAAATAAGAAACGAAGGTGCTTAATCTGATGTTTTCATAACTAAAACCGTGTAAAACTTTGAGTTTCCCCTGGAATGCTGGTGCATCAAACTTATTTCCTTTTTAGAGACAACCCCGACAAACAAGTGCTAGTAAGGCTAACTACTGTGTCATCCCTTGAATCGACCCGTGAAATTCCTGCGTGAAGATTAGGCTGAACAAGTTGTATGATTGTGGATTATCAGAGAGGCTGTAGTGTTTCCTGACGCAATCACTCAAGTCCGAAGGTGGATCGAAATCCATCTGATAGCACAATAAATAGGCTTTTTGTCAGCATGATGCTGTTAGCCGTTAGTCCAGATGTTCTATTTTTTATGATACTTTTTATGATAGAATTTCAAAGGTTTGGGTTTTTTGTCGTCAAGTGGCTAAAGTTAGCTACATTCACTAGGTTAGACGACTAGACTAAAATCACGTGATATGCGATAATATCAAGGATTCTCATGCCCTTTGATACGCTTACAATCGGTAATATGAACTTCGCCGCAGTTGTCGATACAGATTATTACAAGACACTTGGTTAGTGATTTTCTCAAGTTTGTTGAATGGACAAACAAAGCTGTCTAACTTGGCTAATGAAGAAGGTTCACTACGCTGCAGCCCGCGGCCCTACCCTGAGAGCGCATAGTGGACTGTGAGAGTGCAGATCCACGTGACGTACGTCGCATGGAGAGAATATGACAAGATATGGACTCCATTTGAGGGTTTTATCTAAGCCTATATGTAGTGGAAACTGAGGATTTCGTATTCCTCACTGGCGGTGTAGGCTGTTGTGCTCCCGCGCTGAAAAACAGATCACACAGCTTTCCGTATTCGCCGGAGTGATATTTCATTTCAGTGTGATGTGCCGCTTCACACCAATAACGGTATTAGTTGATTGATTATGTCATTCCAGTTCAGTCCTAATTCAGTGAATTCTCACAGTCCTAATTGCAGCAGTTCTGGTAAATGCTTCCACGTCACAAAAACTATTGAGCGAATATAAATATTTGACAAAGACCAATTGTTATGCACCCGTATGCACCAAGTTCCAACCTCCACTGCAGCGTCGACCTCTCCGAAGCTGCCGCCTTCGATTGATCCAAACTGCAGTCACGATGGCAAGGGTCTATATTATCATGTATTTTTGAAGAGCATGGTCACAAACATAAAAAGTGAATGCAAGCCACCAATGCGAAAGAGTAACAGGAGAATATGGGAGAAAAGAAACGTCTCGTTCAAAATCATGCCAAGAACAGTTCCAGTTTGATGAGATGAATCCCAAAGTATGTAAAAATTTGATATGGAAACACGCGTCTAAAGACCAGCCATCGAAGAAAGTACAAACAAAGTTGAATGCTCTTCAAGGCGCGGTAGGCGCTAGCACAGTCAAAACTCGCACATCAGGCACAAAGTGTCCATCATACTGGGTCTGGTGTGAGATTAAATGGCAAAAATGTACATTCAACGCCATGTGCCACGCAGAGAGCCCACAATGGTAGGCAAACACAGGTCACTGACTGCTACCTTAGGAAGTCCCAGTCCAATAACAGCCTTAGCGGATTGAGGAAAGCAGATCCCTCGATAAGGTATGATCATCGGTTGGTGAACCAAAAAGTCGATATCACAACCGATGGCATGTAGGGCTGAGATTATGGCGAGGGAATATTCATCAGCCACCTATAACGCGATCTATGGGTGAACGATTTTTGTCATGTTCAATGTTCGGATTCAGCGGTTAACATTTTTTTCTATATTCATAAACATGATTTTTATTCATTTTTAACGATTTTCTTAAGTATCTCAAATTTTGTCTTCCACATGGCCACCTTTCAAACCTCATGCATTAGCCGTTCATGCTACAATCTTAAGCAAGAAACTTACCTACCAGAACTTTTTGCGTTCACCTATCTACCTGTATTTAGGCTGTTCGATAAGAAAGTCGACAGACAACTAGTGGCGAATCTTTGTTCAGCAAACATCATACAAAATACCAAATTTTGGCAACCACCATAAGAGAACCTCTATCAAAGTTACGATTGAGTCCACCCGAAGAATCATTCAGGTGTTCGCTGCTGGGCACCTTAAGTGGAGGTATTTAGTTAGCCCTTCGATTTGTCCAGTTTTGCGGAGAGAATATTTTCGCCATGAAAGCAAACTCTACATCGACGGTTTTTCATCCTTAGGTGCGTTCATTCTTGTGGTCTCTACAGTTCATAAATTTACCGTTTAATGGAGAACTAAAATTGAAACTTGTCAACAAGATAGTGAATGTAATTCAATAAGAAGACACAGTATTCTAGCGAAAAAAGCCAAACGAAATCGGAGGTCCACATTTGATTGTTAATTCAATGAACTCAGTACAAAGTTTCGACGGCAAAGTCTGGTTTGTCTGGAGTAACCTCTGTCGGAATTAGTTTTATGGCTGCCCAATTTGTGAGGATAACATTCCAGCTGGATGGATGCAACGACAATTTTGGATCGATCGCAAAATCGACCGGGCAGTGGGGCATGCAGAATTCAAACTAGCTTACCCATTCATTCGCTATGCACAAGATTCGGTTACCTATCATTTATTTCTAAAGTAAAACGAAATAAATAAAAAAGTACCTCTAAAATGCCAAGTCCAAAGTCAAGTGGATCTAAAAAAGGAAGTCCGGCCAAAAAGAGTCCTGACAAATCAAAGAAAAAGAGTCCAAAAGGAGATGCAGATAAAAAGGGTGCATCCGAAGCACCCGTGGAGGAGGAGGAGTTGGTGGTTCCGGTCCCTGAGGGGATCATGCACCGGAGGTTGCGTTTCTTGCTGGAAACTAAGCTAAAAACGGACGTGGATTTTATAGTTGGTCCAGAACATTCCACCTCCACCATAAGTGCTCATAAGTGTATGCTGGCTGCAGAGAGTCCAATATTTGAAAAACTCTTTACCGAATGTGATGAATGGAAGTTGAATAACATCAAACAGCGCGAGGAAGAGGCCCGAAAACTGCGTGAAGAAGAGCGTGAAATGGAATTAGCTATACAGAATGCTGGTTCACCTAAATCAAAGAAAAGTCCCGATGCCAAGGAAAAGAAGGGTAGTCCCGGAAATAAGAGTCCAGGGAAAAAGAGTCCAAGGAAAAGTACCGAGAAAAAGAGTCCAAAAAGTGAAAGCAAAGGGAGTCCCAAGAAGAGTCCAAAATCGAAGGGTGGAAGCAAAGGAAGTAGTCCTAAAAAGGGTAGTCCAGGGAAAGGCGGTAAAGCAAGTCCAAAAGGTGGAAAAGGAAGTCCCACGCAAGCTGGCGAAAAGGAGATCGATTTCTACAAGGATATCGTCATTGGAGCAGATGTTATTCGTGTACAGGACGTACATCCTTTGGGCTTTTACCGGCTTTTGAGGTTAGTTACACTAATATCTTCAAAGTTAACGGTAAGCTGGCGTTGCTACAGAGGACATATAAACAAGCCATTAGCAAACATAGGAATACTTAGGTACCTAAATACTAATGTATGGAAACCTTCAACCGAGGGCAATCTGCGAGTCTCATGGGAAGCACTAAGTTAGATGTCCACGATTAGTTTAGTAAAAGTCCATCGGCCGTAGTTTCCAATAGATTTAGATGCAACACTCTGAAGACAGACTACAGGGGCTTTCCTAATTATTTTTTTCCACGATAACTTCTTGGTGAAGGATGGGTCGTCTCTAAACTTCTTATGATTCACTACTGCTTATGAAGCACCAGCGGCATCAAGGGGTAAGTATAGCGTCACCTATTTTCTCTTCAATCACTTGGTGCCATACATATGCAGACTCAGTGGTTTCGGGTTGAACTTAGATGTCAAGAGGAATATTTTCAACTCTTCTTGCCAGTCGGAGGGGCTGGGTCAACTTGATGGGTCATAGCTTATTATAATGGCGTTTACTGATACGGTCATTTGTTACCTTGCTGTCCCAATATAATTTCAGTATTTGCGGTTTTTTTGCTTTTAATTATATATATACCTTGGTAGTCCAGCGTCTGGCGCCATTTTGTCACTAGTGTTCTGTAAGGACGTTCGTATTCTCAAAGGGGAAGTCTAACGGAGCATTAGTCTTCCAGCTAGTGTACCTAGAGGAAGTTGCTTCCATATATTCAAAATTTTTGTCGCCTTTCAGCAGAGAAGCTGATTTGATTCAATAACCTGATTGTGAATTAGGTCAACAGGATAATGGCGATTTGCTCTTAGGTGTACCGAAATACTTTACCATAGATAGACTTTCGTTAAACAGCAAAATGGCAGGGCTGGGCAGTACCATGGCTACATCTTCTTTGAGTGAATGCGGCCCGTCCACCCCAGATTTCCCACTCTCCATATCGTACCTCTGTATAACTACCTCTGAGCAGCCCAAAGAGAAGGGTGATTCACACAAAGCGTGAGATTTTCATCTGAGAAGCTGTCATTCCAGGAGCCATTTAGCGCGTAGCCATGCGATGTGGATTTCACGATGCGTGGTGCTGCATCCTTTAAAGTTCATTTTAATCACTCCCATAATAACCTTTATCTCCCAGAGCCAGCGAAATCCCCAAGAAATTCTGAAGTGTTGGGAGTTCACTCAACTAGCCTATGCGATGACAAGTTTTCAAAAGCGTACGCCCTCGCAACGTTTCACAATAATTCGGTCATCTTTCTCACTGCGCTTACTCTGACGCGTAACCTGACAACCTACTTGAGAATGTTGGTGGTGAACTGCCCCCAAATCCATGCATGTTGCCTGATCGACTGGTTTGCTGGTGCATGCCAGCCAGTTGTCCTCTATGGTCTACTTTGTTATTAAATACTGGAACTGACCTAGGAAGATGGTTTATGCTAAACACAGTTGAACTGCTCTATAGATCCTGCATGAACGGACGGATACAACTCATTCTTTCGTTTGATTACCCAGCCCGTATGAAGTCGGCTCTTTTCTCTCGTGATGGTTTCAGTAGCCATAACGTCACTCTAGGTCAAGCCTGCATACGTGATATGCAATACAGTAAAAACCCAACTGTACTAGGATAAACTAATCTTTGGCAAAAGGGTTAAATTTAAAACAGCGTTTTTACAAGTTGGCACAATGATTTGCCTGGTGAGGTGCGTCCGGTGAGACGCTGATATCCACTTCTTTGGTTGAAAAATTTTAGTAACTGACTGGTAAAGTCACCTAAGTTTCGAAGAAGGACATGTTGATCTCTCGGACGTGGTAGACTATCGGTAGATACAGAGATTTGTCATTGTAAGGCTTGCAACGGTCCAGTAAGACAGTTATCCACCAGTTCTCTCTCTCCCGTTGGGAACTTGCGGTGAAATATCTGGATTTCCAAGAATTTTTCCTTTGAAGTTTTCGCATAAGTCTTAAAAAACAACGTCTGGCTGACGCCGCAAATGAGGATGACAGAGAAACTTCTAGCTGACCTCTTCAAGTCAAAGTAGATAAGCCGCACAGCTGCAAAATGAGTGGCCGAATGTCGTGTCATCTCTCAGCTTGTATCTGGAAAGTTTCAGATTGGAGTCTCTTTCGAATCTCCCCAGGTACCTTTTGCCGTACAGGGTAAAATGAGAATGAAAACTAGTTAGACGGGTCAGCTATCCAGTCGAAGTCACGCCAAAAGCTGTAAATCCCGAGTTTTCCAGTGAAAAGAGCCTCTGTTTCCAGAGTTGAAACTGTTAAAACAGATTAGATATTGATGGTTGAAGCTCCCGTTTGTTCCTCGGCATAGCAATACATTGAATCAGAGCCGGTAGGGGCAAAAAGGCTATCTGACACATCAGCCCACGTTGCTTGATGAAGCAGCTTTGGAAAATGATCACATGCGAGAAACTAGGGAACAATACAATATTTCCAAAAATATTGCTGGCAGAGAATGAGCACCAAAATCTTCCACAGAAGGGGAATATTGAAATTACTGTAGTAAAGGCTCGGTTTTCAGTAACATCGACAACCTCTCTTACTGTTAGCCTATGGACATCCGGCGTAACTGCATGACCACGAGTGCAGAGTCCATAAATACCTTCAAAATATGGTCTGCAGACATCATAGAAAAAACTCAGAACGGTCCCAATGCTCTGATAACTATATAACACCCCACGTACGTACAAATCTTGTGAATCTGCCTGGATTGAAGTCAAGAACAGATAGCTTTAAAAGGAACTGTGTCGATCTCCGTTTTTCACACCCAAGTACTACTCACCGGAATAATCCTTGGGACCTCTCAGGAAAATGAATTCCAGGATTCTGTTATTCTGTCTGGAACTCTTCAAAAACCAACACACGGATTTTGGCATGATTTTTAAGATGTTCTGAGTTCCAGTGCGGTGGTAAAATGAATTTTCTGACCAGTCTGGAAGCAGACAAAGTTGATGAATGCATTATGGTAGTGGATACACGAGGTAGGAGAAAACTGTCAAGGTGATTCTCTCTGGTTTCAATATTGTCCCCAAAATTCCTCCTTATATTAGTTCGTTCAGTGATTCTGTCCTTTTCATTCCCATTCTTTCGAATCTGGTAGAGCCGTATTCCTGCCGTCAATAAATTGTGGAATTTAAGAAACCTTCGAAGGTTCTTGTGTTCTCTTGTGCTATCCTTACTAGAAACCTGTTGTATGAAGAAATCATCTTAAAACTATTAAAGATTGGTTTCTGTTTTTATATACCGAACATCGCTACGTAACTCGCCTTTGAAGTTATCTCCATCCTGAAATTGAAGTGACTATTTCAACAGAGAACCAAATTTTCTCTTGCTGGGGGACCAGATGATCTGAATCAATCTCATCAGTTTCATTAACTGGCATCTTTAGGAGATAATTTCTGGCTATTATTTGTCCTCGAAAAGCGTGCAAAGGCCATCAAGACGATAGCTTTGATACCACAAACTGTGGCGCATTTAAAATACACAGGAAAGTTGGTTAGGATTTCCAGAGCTCACGCGACTTACTACTATATTCGACATATGTCAACACTAATCTTTTAAAACAGTAAGACCGTGGCGTGTGGGAAATGAAGGTAAGTAAAGAAACTGGTACAGAGACTAACTTCGGAATGAGGTGTAAGGAAGTTGTAGAGTCAGTGACGTGTGGAACATTCTTTCAACATGGTCAAGAAGCTGCCTTCATGAGATCCATATGCTTCATTAAGGATCGATGCTTCCGTTTACTTGATAATATTGCTTTACGGTGTTGTGTGCAGCGTATTGAATAGTGTTTCCCAAATCGGTGCCCAAAAGGCAAAAATTTCATCGCGTTATTTTCTGAAGAAAGAGAATTCCTGTACATTGTATACTAAATAAATGTCTAGGAATCATCATTTCAGAATACTCGAAAGTAATTGTGGGGCCTTTGACATTGCTGTTCGCTTTGCAATTCAAAACAGTTATGAGCCAACTCATGATAGAAATACAACAACGGCTACAAAACGAGGTTTGGCTCGTCAGAGTGAAAGTCGACAATAAGAAGGTAGTCATCTCTGCTGCATGACTGTATATCAATAATTCAAGAAGCAATTTTCCCTTCCAATGCAGCACCTCAGTCATCAGTGAAGTGAGCGCACAAAATAGACCAATGTTTACGATCTTCTCTGACATTCTGAACGAGAGTGAATGTGTGCGGATTCACAAAGAGGCACATGGAAAAATATAAAGCATTTCATTTTGTTTGCCTCTCAAGAACACACACAGATGTGACACTGTTTTGGGCCGCAAACCAGATAAGCTTTGTTTTAAATGATGGATGTCTACTAGAAACCCATGCTAACAGCCCATCACCAAATGAACTCAATATAAATGCGGCAATATCGAAGGTGAGATGTCTGACAGGATGACGTAATTAAACACCTAACCCTTAAGCCCAAGGACATCCACGGCATGTGGAACTAGTTTCTTGATCCAGTACCAAGTGCGCTTCAAGATTGCTATCGGAAAACTCGTGGTTAGATTGACAAGCGGGTAGACAAAACACACGAAGGGATATCATCGTCTGTTTCATTTGCAGGGCTTCACCGTGTGTGTGCTCTGTTATGGCAGCTTTCCAAAATACTTTAACTGATTATCGACAGTTGATGCTAATCTTTCCAAGCATTTCAACCACCTTATAACAAGCATTTCGATGTATGCCACTGCGCTTTCTGAAATTCGGGCTAGTCTCTTGTTACAGCACTCAGTACAAGTTCCACCACACCGTGCGCCAAACGGCTACGACCAATTAGTGACCAACTGTAGACTGGCTTCTTAATGAAGCACAATGACGCGGAACTAATAGCCTTGTTTTTTTGGACTTTACCTTTGCGTTCATTTGCAATTGAATTTCGGTCTTCCGCAGATTTGACCAACCCCACTCACCAACAGCACCACGAACGATAAAATCTGCTCTCAGAAATAAACGACCATTGTAATAACAGCTGGGGGCATCATTTTCATAAGTAAAACGATAACTGCTGTGCACAAGTGGGTGAGTATTGAAATGCAAATTGTGTTCAGCGTTAGTCCATCAATCCGTACATACAACGAAGAAATCAAATAGTCAGGTGAAAGCCTGGTTTGACATCAGATGTTTCGTGTAGTTTGTTGCATTTGGTGGCTTCGTGCCAATGACCGACTGAACTATTAATCGTGATCAAAGGTCAGCCTCGGCTATCAGCACGTACAGTAACATACACGCACCCCAACTCAACGCGAAACCACCAACCCATCACTACGCACGACTACGCTCCCAAACAACGCACTGATGATGTGACCCCGATTGGTGATGGAAGGTTTGCAATAAAACTGCCCAGCTCAGCGAAAAAGCCAACGACCATTTACGCCACCCGAGCTACCGACATTTTTGTCATAGAGACGTGCTGTTCTGATGGTTGACGAATCTGCTGTTTCATATCTGGTAACTCTACAAACCTGATGATAGGTTTCAATGGATTCATTTGGACTCATTCCATCTGATCTGATCTCCTATATATTCAAGCTTGTTACTGTCAAGACTAGGCTGCATTCAACTACAGTGAACAGGATGAGCTAAACAAGCTAGGACAATTTTTTTCTATTGTGGTCACAGACTGAAAATAATCATCATTATCAGCTGTAAGAACCGCGTACTTGTCACGGGGTTGTAGCTGCCCCAGTTTCGGTCCCCGATGATTTGGGGGGGGGGAGGGGGAGGTAGCTGCGCATTGCAGGCGTGAGCTAATAAATTGGTGCATAAATCCAGCACTGTCAGTGGGTTGCCAAGTGGAGGTTGGGGTTGGAGGATGAGCTATGCGTTGACAGCACTAGCTTGGATGCACGAGCGCCATTGAGGGCGCGACTGGGCCATATCTTACGGTGTCTCTAACCATTGATTTAGTCCGTCTCGGGGTCTCCATCCAGGAAAATGGCCCCCACTGTATTTTCTGTGGCATTTTAAAGACAATGCACATTTTTTGTCCGCACAAACAAGTTCTTTTTATATCTGTTCATATTTAGCTGTGTTTTTTAATTATCTGATCCGCACAGATATGTGTACTACGATGAAATGTCATTCACTGGTGTCGTGGGCACTCTGAGGACACTGTATGCAGCCAGGAAATACTGTTTCTATGACTTAGCACGGGCTTGTGTCAATTACTTGGAAAACAATGTGTGCATTGAACATGTCCTCAAGCTCCTCAAAGCAAGTTTTGATTTCAATGAACCACGATTGCGTAAACTTTGTATGCGGCTTATCATCAACGATACATTCGAAGTCCTCAAACGACCCGAATTCAAAGACGTCCATCGAGATCTTGTTGTGCAAATACTTAAGCAAGATGTACTCAATATTCGCGAAATAGAGCTATTTGATCAAGTGATGCATTGGGCTGAAAACGAGTGTGACCGCATCGGCATCCCAGTCACAGCTATGAATCAACGAATTGCTCTGGGCAATCATAACTTTGCTCATATTCGCTTCCCGACAATCTTGCCACACGAATTTGCAACACATGTGGTCGAATCGGGTGCACTGAGGACAGACGAGATCATCTCTATTCTTCAGTACCACATAACAGGTGAGATATTGTGTGCAGTTACATATGCAGGCAATGTTTCTTCTGCTATTGCCTTTGTATATGCCACTATTTTATGACGCATAATACGTATATAGAGTCACCGGCTTTGGTGACTTTTAGGACGGCCAATCAAGACCACACATTCTAAAGCAACGCACATTGTGAACATTTTAAAACTCTAACCTGTACATTTCTTGTATAGATAATAAACTGAAAAATGATTACTGATATTTTGGGCATCATGGTTGTGTAGCAGGTCGCTCACTTAGGTCGGCAATTTAAAAGAGGGATCTTGCAAACGCCACACAAAAACTGTAGGACCCCATTAGCTGGAGCGAGATGACTTAGGGACGGGATGGCTCAGTGGTTAGAGCACCAATTTACCGACCGGGAATTCCATAGTTCGAAACGGACATCTGCCTCTCGACTTTCCCTGTCTAGACTTGGGCAACCTGGCAGTATCCCAGCCCTCGTACTTTCTTCCAGTGGTATGGCAGCAGGGCACCCAAAGGGTGCTACATCTGAACGATTTTGGCTGCATTGCTTTGCTTGGTATTTTTCATCTAAGACTCATTGAAAACTAGTGGAAATTCTGTCCCAGACTCACTTTTCACTTTCCAATGACTGATTGATAGACTCACGTGTATCCACTTGCTACAACGCCCTGCCGATTATTTCACTACATCAATCAAGACAGTCTCGAGTGTTTGAACTTTTTCCAACCTGCATGGGGTTTTGATCGCAAACGGACGAGCGAAACCATCCGAGATTGTTGAGACAGACGTGTTTAGCCCTCAGAAACATCAATCACTTCAATGGAAAATGGACCACAACAGTCCGCCATTAGGTTCTAAAGGACCTATTCAAAAGCGGTTGTCACCCTTTAGTGTCCTAAAGCACCTTGTTTCATTAGATGGGATAGACTGAACAAGAATTTTCTACATCTTTGGATTTTACATCACCTAGAAGTGCGATGAAATGGTTAAATTTTTAATCTAAACCTGATTAAGTGATAATACATTGAAATATTCTTCCTCAAGAAGGGAATTATAAATACCACTCTCTACTTCACACAACAGATTACCGGTTGAAAACCTGAGAATTAAGCGAAAATTCAACCGTTTTGAAACCAGTCTTACCAAATGACCACTAGATTTTGCACTATTTTTCTTAACTAGGTTGCTTACTGAGTCTGAGACGAGGTAGATCTATAACAAACACAGTATCTTATGCGTTGTTTTTCTAATTTATCCTCGTTTACTCCTGTTTCATAAGGCAGGAACAACTCATTTTGGTTTGCCTTGCTTATCACAACCAACTGAGAGCAAAAATAATCAATTTTCACGCATTTGCACGCATTTTGAATATTCCCTGCCTCGAACGCAGAAGTGGTAGGTAAAAGGAGCCAAACCAACCTAGGGATTCTATTGCTTATAGCTCCATGACGATGGAGGATGTGAATGGTAATTCTGGTTTGGACTTATATATTATATTTTGTATTACACTCCGAGTTATACTTTTTGTGCAGCGTTGTCTCGAAAATCACTGTCATTTCTGGTGAAAAAGTGCTTCACACTTCATAATATTCATGAATTTTCTCGCAACTTAGGACGAAAACCCAAGGTACCATACTCGTGTAAGACGAGGCGGCGTCCATGCCTGGATTTGTCTCCGCTGGATAATGCAAGTATAGCATTCTCCGAACAAACTGACGTAACTTTCCTCGTCTACACCGGAAATCCAAGACGAGCTCACAGTTTCCGTGATATCTACATACCAGCCGGTGTTCTTCCACCTGTTAAAACTTTGCTTATCAAAGAAAGACAAAGGACCGGTTCGCCACCAGGCAGATTCCACCTTACAGACGATGAATTTGAAGAGGTGGACGCAAACATAAAACATCTGGCGAGACTGTATTCCGAACGTGAACATTTCGAGTTCACCAAAAGTCACTTGGCACTTATGCGCACTCACTACAAATAACTTGCATCTTCCATTTTTGCTGCTCATAAATCAGATCCGTATTTTTCAAAAATCACTGGCCGTGTATGTTGTGATTGTCCAATACCATCCAGTCACAGTATCTGCGGATCAACAAATGGTACATTTTACTGCGATTTCATTCCACAAGACCAGTCTTCCATTCTTGTCATCAGAACAAATTCCACCAATGTACTATCCAAGCTAATGCAACAGCGAATTTCTATTGTTGCTTCGACCGAAAGATTCGGAAGGTATCCCCAATCTTTCCACAATCAAGCAAGACGCTACTCTTCTGCTTGTAAATGAAAAATTGCTTTCTATTTCATTGAACAAAGTTTGAAACAAAGCCGAAGTATTTTGCATTTAAAGGGGCAAACAATCAGTGTAGCCTACAGCGAATTGAATTGGGAAGCCTCCCGATCCCCAGATGTGATATTTTATATATCCTAAGCGCGTCAATCCGAGCAAATGTATACGATAGAAGTGCACTGTACGGTGTGTTGCTGACAAAACAACTGGACCCTTTGGACGTAATATGCAAGTCACGAGCCGTAAAACGAATATTTTGTTGTAATTTCAAAACTTGGATAAACTTTTTGTGCTGCCAGCAAGAGCAAAACAGGCATGGGAGAATGGATATCGGCTATTGAAATAGGGCAAAAGCTACAGATTGTGGTGAGTTGGAATCTATGATAGCAATGCAGTTTGGCATTGACTATGACAAATAGGTTTTAAAGCCCCCTCACTTATTTAGGTACCACCAAGCAGTAAATTAAAAAGTCAGAATTCAACAAAGTCCCATGACATACATTGATACTGCAAGATTCTGGAGTTATGTAATTGTCATGAAGCTGTTTCAGCGAAATCCGGAGATCAAGGGAAAATCAACAGGGAAGAGGATTGTGCGTCAACAATCGAAATTTATATTGCAATTTGGCAAAAGCCCTCAATTCAAAATGACTCAGTTTGGCGACTGAATACCGCGACCTCCGACCTCAAGGACGACTATATTTTTCCGGTCCACATGATTCCTTAGTGAGCTTCACTACGGATGGCGTGTACATCTTAGCCGATACTTCTCTATTTGTCGTCAAAATTAGTTAAACATCCGGTCGAAGGACTTTGAGACTTCTCGAAAAAGCATCCCCAAAAGTGAATAAAGCCCTCAATTTTTTTGGGACGAACAGCGTTATCTGTTCTGAAGTTTCCGTGGACTAGTAATTAAGCATGACGCGAACACAACACGGTGTAGATATCAGCCGGTCAGTAGTCATGAACTAGCACTTTAATTGCTTAGAGAATCAATAACTCCACCTTTTATGCTTTGGATTTACCATATAAAGTATGCTCCGAAATTTCATTAGTTGCTGTTCGGTGTTTGGTCATATATCCACTAATCTCCTGGAGAAGAGTTACCATCCACATGGAGATATGTTATCTTTTCACAACAGGTGAGTAGTATTTGTATGCTAATCCATTTGCCAAATCCGGCTTTTCACGGTACATAATTTGAGTAACATACTTGGGACAAAACCGGAGATACGTGAATTTCATGAGCCATAAAATGGTAAAAAAAATCTATAATGCTGTTACTACGGAATGAAATCGTAATCTGGCGTCAAATGCTGCGAGGTATGTCTAGCCTCAACCAATAGAGATATGCGGTTTCATGGTTGAACTCATATATAGTAGTTGCGCGTTAGTATCTTAAGTCCAGAAGGCTTTCCATGGGAACAAATCAGGTTTAGGTCATTTTTCAAGAATCAATGGGAATCGAGCCACTGTTGAGAGAAATTTCGCTGGTTGGGTTTGTGTAGACGGTTAGATCGACAGCTTGGTAATTTGCTTGCAAACGTGTGATTACCAATCCAGGTGGCATAATCCTTAACCATAGAAGGAGTTCCATCGAGGACGTTGTCGGTCAGTGTATATCAGAAGAGATAGCAACTAATTCAGCTCCCAAACATTGATGAAATTATCTAACAAGTTGGACGCAAGCTGGACAATATGTTCGTCTCGGTATCATTATAGTCCATTTTACTTTGTAAAATGCGACCTAACTGAGCATGTTAACACGTGTTTTAATGTTGATAGATGTCACACACACATGGCAATAACAGAGCTCGGCCTCATTCAGTGGATAACTGTGCGCAGCTCGATCAGATACCAGCCACACATTGAGCAGATTAGCTATTACATGGGTTTGCACGAGTAAAACTGTTTTATGCAGCCATTTAGTCGTAAGATAAGAAAAGCTACAATTGTGATTTGCATTTTATACTTGATCTCTATTGTCCTCTGGTCAAACCGAATAACAATACAGCTGAAGCAACGAAAGGATACCCATACCTCTGAGTAGAACGAAATGTTCATAGGATGCGGAAACAGCAGAGAAAAGTGTCGTGTTTGTCTCCAAGTTTATTCAAGACTATTGTAAACCTGGCCGGAAATCAAGCCACGAAGAAATACCAACGGCAAACATACTGATCACCGTCGTAGCTGAAGTGATCACATAAAACATGTGGTTCTCTGCAACCTTGAGCTCAAATGAGGCACCTGAGGCGATATCACACTTAGAACCATCATCAGAAATCCAGGAAAAATTTATTCAACATCCAGCCGACATATTAAGCGAAAGATCGATTTTCAAAAAAATGACAAAAGTGTTGATCGGCGCTACTGCACATCAAGGGTAATACGCAAGACCTAAATGCTATTTCCACGGCCTCACTGTGTCAGACCAAACATCTAATTAGGTATGTGCTACTGACAAAATTAATAGTAACATGTTGAGTAATTTGAGATTGACAAACCGAGTATAACTTACCGCTCAATCGAAGGTCACACCAATAGAAGCGGTTTTTTCGGCAGAGGAGTTTATGGTGATTGCTGCTGGTTGATGTAACTAGTTGCCAACTTACCTCTTCTTGCAGCTAAAAAACTTTGTTCCGTGGCGCAGAGATCAACACATGATCAGGTGGTTAACTTCATTGCAATGGTGTCTTCAATGAACTGCACAAACGTCTGGTAATGTACGACAGCTGAAGCCTTAAAAGAAACATGGTTTTCATGATGAAGAAAGGTACCTTTAAACTGGAGTTACGGTATGGAGATACGTAGGATGACAGTCCGAGTGGATCCTTGATTTTCCGGGAATAAATCTGAACCCTTTTAAACCCTATAACATGAGTGTAATGTGGAACTGCTCATGTCGTATTATTTGTCGGTCGATAGAACGTCACTGTATTCCATAAACAGAGTTTTCGTGTTAGGAGCCCAAACAACGCCGTATCAGCTTCTCCTAGTCTTACTTTTTCAAAATGGCATTTAAAATATCCTGTGTATGATATTATCTTATTCCCCAGGTGAGACATTGACTTACAGTTAGAAACAGATGCAGTGTATTAGCCTCTTGTGCATAACTTATAGATGAAGGAGTTGTATTGTACCACGGAACATATTGCGGAATGGAGTGACAGTGTATCTGACAGATGATATTTGAAGGCACCTTGATTGTTAGATAATCCTCAGTGGTACATTGTAACTAATATAGGAGACGGAGGTGAGATGTCCGTAGTTAGAGCGCGGAATGTCCGCGGTTCGAACCCGACATCTGCCTCTCGACTTCCCCTGTCTAGGTTTGGGCAACTTGGCAGTATCCCAGCCCTCGTGCTTCCATCGGGTTGTATGACAGTCAGGGACCGAAAGTGTGCAACAGCTGAACGGTTATTATTTATTTATTTATTTATTTATTTATTTATTTATTTATTTATTTATTTATTTATTTATTTATTTATTTATTTATTTATTTATTTATTTATTTATTTATTTATTTATTTATTTATTTATTTATTTATTTATTTATTTATTTATTTATTTATTTATTTATTTATTTATTTATTTATTTATTTATTTATTTATTTATTTATTTATTTATTTATTTATTTATTTATTTATTTATTTATTTATTTATTTATTTATTTATTTATTTATTTATTTATTTATTTATTTATTTATTTATTTATTTATTTATTTATTTATTTATTTATTTATTTATTTATTTATTTATTTATTTATTTATTTATTTATTTATTTATTTATTTATTTATTTATTTATTTATTTATTTATTTATTTATTTATTTATTTATTTATTTATTTATTTATTTATTTATTTATTTATTTATTTATTTATTTATTTATTTATTTATTTATTTATTTATTTATTTATTTATTTATTTATTTATTTATTTATTTATTTATTTATTTATTTATTTATTTATTTATTTATTTATTTATTTATTTATTTATTTATTTATTTATTTATTTATTTATTTATTTATTTATTTATTTATTTATTTATTTATTTATTTATTTATTTATTTATTTATTTATTTATTTATTTATTTATTTATTTATTTATTTATTTATTTATTTATTTATTTATTTATTTATTTATTTATTTATTTATTTATTTATTTATTTATTTGCTTGTTTGTTTGTTTGTTTATGTATTAACATAGGAAACAAACAGAACGCAGTTTTCCCTCACTAGTGCTCACTGTAAGTGGCGATCATAAAAATTACGCTCAAAAAATATTATCGCAATGAAAGGTCCCATATAACCTAGGAGCAAAAGGCATCGAATGTTTGCAGCGTTTTTCTGCCCACAATTAAACGGATGGGTGCTAAAATAATAAACGTCGGAAATGAATACGAGGTTCTTATTTTTACGCTTAACATATGTGAGGTCTTTTGCAAATCCGCAGAAGTTGACTCTTTCCGGAACCGTTTTCAATGTCTTGTACTCTCAGAAACTTCCATCTGTAGCAGTCCATCTTCATTTATACTTGTATCTTCATTTACGTGATGGCCACACACCTGTGGAACACTGCAGCCTCGAGTGTTGGCCCCCAATTATTAGCAATGGGCTTAATGACAACCTTGGTCTTTATTGTTC